>NW_025423861.1:629827-944740 GCF_020740605.2 Lemur catta | reverse complement strand
CCTAACACTATCCTAGGCCTGATGGTAACCCTAACCCTAACCCTAACACTATCCTAGGGCTGATGCTAACCCTAACCCTAACACTATCCTAGGGCTGATGCTAACCATAACCCTAACCCTAACACTATCCTAGGGCTGATGCTAATCCTAACCCTAACTCTAACAGTATCTTAGGGCTGAGGCTAACACTAACCAAAACACTATCCTACGGCTGATGCTAACCATAATCCTAACCCTACACTATCCTAGGCCTGATGCTAACCCTATCCCTAACCCTAACACTCTCCTAGGGCTGAGGCTAACCCTAAAACTAACACTATCCTAGGGCTGATGCTAACCCTAACCCTAACCCTAACACTATCCTAGGGCGGATGCTAACCCTAACCCTAACCCTAACACTATCCTAGGGCTGATGCTAACCCTAACACTAACACTATCCTAGGGCTGATGCTAACCCTAACCCTAACACTATCCTAGGCCTGATGATAACCCTAAACCTAACCCTAACACTATCCTAGGGCTGATGCTAACCCTAAACCTAACACTATCCTAGGGCTGATGCTAACCCTAACCCTAACCCTAACACTATCCTAGGGTTTATGTTAACCCTAACCCTAACACTGTCCTAGGGCTGATGCTAACCCTAACCCTAACCCTAACACTATCCTAGGGCGGATGCTAACCCTAACCCTAACCCTAACACTATCCTAGGGCTGATGCTAACCCTAACACTAACACTATCCTAGGGCTGATGCTAACCCTAACCCTAACCCTAACACTATCATAGGGCTGATGCTAACCCTAACCCTAACTCTAAAACTATCTTAGGGCTGAGGCTAACGCTAAGCAAAACACTATCCTACGGCTGATGCTAACCCTAACCCTAACCCTAACACTATCCTAAGGCTGATGCTAACCCTAACACTAACACTATCCTGGGCCTGGTGCTAACCCTAACGCTAATCCTAACACTATCGTAGGGCTGATGCTAACCCTAGCCCTCACACTATCCTGGGCCTGATGATAACCCTAACCCTAACCTTAACACTATCCTAGGGCTAATGCTAACCCTAACCCTAACCCTAACACTATCCTAGGGCTGATGCTAACCCTAACACTAACACTCTCCTAGGGCTGATGCTAACCCTAACCCTAACACTATCCTAGGCCTGATGCTAACCCTATCCCTAACCCTAACACTCTCCTACGGCTGAGGCTAACCCTAAACCTAACACTATCCTAGGGCTGATGCTAACCCTAACCCTAACCCAACACTATCCTAGGGTTGATGCTAACCCTAACCCTAACACTATGGTAGGGCTGATGCTAACCATAACCCTAACCCTAACACTATCCTAGGGCTGATGCTAAACCTAACACTAACACTATCCTAGGGTTGATGCTAACCTAACCCTAACCCTAACACTATCCTAAGTCTGATGCTAACCCTAGCCCTCACACTATTCTAGGCCTGATGATAACCCTAACCCTAACCTTAACACTATCCTAGGGCTGATGCTAACCCTAACCCTAACCCTAACACTATCCTAGAGCTGATGCTAACCCTAACCCTAACACTATCCTAGGCCTGATGCTAACCCTAAACCTAACACTATCCTAGGGCTGATGATAACCCTAACCCTAACCCTAACACTATCCTAGGGTTTATGTTAACCCTAACCCTAACACTGTCCTAGGGCTGATGCTAACCCTAACCCTAACCCTAACACTATCCTAGGGCGGATGCTAACCCTAACCGTAACCCTAACACTATCCTAGGGCTGATGCTAACCCTAACACTAACACTATCCTAGGGCTGATGCTAACCCTAACCCTAACCCTAACACTATCCTAGGGCTGATGCTAACCCTAACCCTAACTCTAACACTATCTTAGGGCTGAGGCTAACGCTAAGCAAAACACTATCCTACGGCTGATGCTAACCCTAACCCTAACCCTAACACTATCCTAAGGCTGATGCTAACCCTAACACTAACACTATCCTGGGCCTGGTGCTAACCCTAACGCTAACCCTAACACTATCGTAGGGCTGATGCTAACCCTAGCCCTCACACTATCCTGGGCCTGATGATAACCCTAACCCTAACCTTAACACTATCCTCGGGCTGATGCTAACCCTAACCCTAACCCTAACACTATCCTAGGGCTGATGCTAACCCTAACACTAACACTCTCCTAGGGCTGATGCTAACCCTAACCCTAACACTATCCTAGGCCTGATGCTAACCCTATCCCTAACCCTAACACTCTCCTACGGCTGAGGCTAACCCTAAACATAACACTATCCTAGGGCTGATGCTAACCCTAACCCTACCCCTAACACTATCCTAGGGTTGATGCTAACCCTAACCCTAACACTATCCTAGGGCTGATGCTAACCCTAACCCTAACCCTAACACTATCCTAGGGCTGATGCTAACCCTAACACTAACACTATCCTAGGGCTGATGCTAACCATAACCCTAACCCTAACACTATCCTAGGGCTGATGCTAAACCTAACACTAACACTATCCTAGGGTTGATGCTAACCTAACCCTAACCCTAACACTATACTAAGTCTGATGCTAACCCTAGCCCTCACACTATCCTAGGCCTGATGCTAACCCTAACCCTAACCCTAACACTATCCTAGAGCTGATGCTAACCCTAACCCTAACACTATCCTAGGCCTGATGATAACCCTAAACCTAACCCTAACACTATCCTAGGGCTGATGCTAACCCTAAACCTAACACTATCCTAGGGCTGATGCTAACCCTAACCCTAACCCTAACACTATCCTAGGGTTTATGTTAACCCTAACCCTAACACTGTCCTAGGGCTGATGCTAACCCTAACCCTAACCCTAACACTATCCTAGGGCGGATGCTAACCCTAACCCTAAAACACTATCCTAGGGCTGATGCTAACCCTAACACTAACACTATCCTAGGGCTGATGCTAACCCTAACCCTAACCCTAACACTATCCTAGGGCTGATGCTAACCCTAACCCTAACTCTAAAACTATCTTAGGGCTGAGGCTAACGCTAAGCAAAACACTATCCTACGGCTGATGCTAACCCTAACCCTAACCCTAACACTATCCTAAGGCTGATGCTAACCCTAACACTAACACTATCCTGGGCCTGGTGCTAACCCTAACGCTAATCCTAACACTATCGTAGGGCTGATGCTAACCCTAGCCCTCACACTATCCTGGGCCTGATGATAACCCTAACCCTAACTTTAACACTATCCTAGGGCTGATGCTAACCCTAACCCTAACCCTAACACTATCCTAGGGCTGATGCTAACCCTAACACTAACACTCTCCTAGGGCTGATGCTAACCCTAACCCTAACACTATGCTAGGCCTGATGCTAACCCTATCCCTAACCCTAACACTCTCCTACGGCTGAGGCTAACGCTAAACCTAACACTATCCTAGGGCTGATGCTAACCCTAACCCTAACCCTAACACTATCCTAGGGTTGATGCTAACCCTAACCCTAACACTATCCTAGGGCTGATGCTAACCCTAAACCTAACCCTAACACTATCCTAGGGCTGATGCTAACCCTAACACTAACATTATCCTAGGGCTGATGCTAACCATAACCCTAACCCTAACACTATCCTAGGGCTGATGCTAAACCTAACACTAACACTATCCTAGGGTTGATGCTAACCTAACCCTAACCCTAACACTATCCTAAGTCTGATGCTAACCCTAGCCCTCACACTATCCTAGGCCTGATGCTAACCCTAACCCTAACCCTAACACTATCCTAGAGCTGATGCTAACCCTAACCCTAACACTATCCTAGGCCTGATGATAACCCTAAACCTAACCCTAACACTATCCTAGGGCTGATGCTAACCCTAAACCTAACACTATCCTAGGGCTGATGCTAACCCTAACCCTAACCCTAACACTATCCTAGGGCTGATGCTAACCCTAACGCTAAGCCTAACACTATCCTTGAACTGATGCTAACCCTAACCCTAACCCTAACACTATCCTAGGCCTGATGATAACCCTAACCCTAACCCTAACACTATCCTAGGGTTTATGTTAACCCTAACCCTAACACTATCCTAGGGCTGATGCTAATCCTATCCCTAACCCTAACACTATCCTAGGGCGGATGCTAACCCTAACCCTAACCCTAACACTATCCTAGGGCTTATGCTAACCCTAACACTAACACTATCCTAGGGCTGATGCTAACCCTAACCCTAACCCTAACACTATCCTAGGGCTGATGCTAACCCTAACCCTAACTCTAACACTATCTTAGGGCTGAGGCTAACCCTAACCCAAACACTATCCTACGGCTGATGCTAACCCTAACCCTAACCCTAACACTATCCTAAGGCTGATGCTAACCCTAACACTAACACTATCCTGGGCCTGGTGCTAACCCTAACCCTAACCCTAACACTATCCTAGGGCTGATGCTAACCCTAACCCTAATACTATCCTAGGGCTGATGCTAACCCTAACCCTAACCCTAACACTATCATAGGGCTGATGTTAACCCTAACCCTAACACTATCCTAGGGCTGATGCTAACCCTAACCCTAACCCTAACACTCTCCTAGGGCTGATGCTAACCCTAACCCTAACACTAACCTTGGCCTGATGCTAACCCTAACCCTAACACTATCCTAGGGCTGATGCTAACCCTAACCCTAACACTATCCTAGGCCTGATGCTAAACCTATCCCTAACCCTAACACTCTCCTAGGGCTGATGCTAACCCTAACCCTAACACTATCCTAGGGCTGATGCTAACCCTAACCCTAACACTATCCTAAGTCTGATGCTAACCCTAGCCCTCACACTATCCTAGGCCTGATGATAACCCTAACCCTAACCTTAACACTATCCTACGGCTGATGCTAACCCTAACCCTATTCCTAACACTATCCTAGAGCTGATGCTAACCCTAACCCTAACACTATCCTAGGCCTGATGATAACCCTAACCCTAACCCTAACACTATCCTAGGGCTGATGCTAACCCTAACCCTAACACTATCCTAGGGCTGATGCTAACCCTAACGCTAACCCTAACACTATCCTTGAACTGATGCTAACCCTAACCCTAACCCTAACGCTATCCTAGGCCTAATGATAACCCTAACCCTAACCCTAACACTATCCTAGGGTTTATGTTAACCCTAACTCTAACACTATCCTAGGGCTGATGCTAATCCTAACCCTAACCCTAACACTATCCTAGGGCTGATGCTAACCCTAACGCTAAGCCTAACACTATCCTTGAACTGATGCTAACCCTAACCCTAACCCTAACACTATCCTAGGCCTGATGATAACCCTAACCCTAACCCTAACACTATCCTAGGGTTTATGTTAACCCTAACCCTAACACTATCCTAGGGCTGATGCTAATCCTATCCCTAACCCTAACACTATCCTAGGGCGGATGCTAACCCTAACCCTAACCCTAACACTATCCTAGGGCTTATGCTAACCCTAACACTAACACTATCCTAGGGCTGATGCTAACCCTAACCCTAACCCTAACACTATCCTAGGGCTGATGCTAACCCTAACCCTAACTCTAACACTATCTTAGGGCTGAGGCTAACCCTAACCCAAACACTATCCTACGGCTGATGCTAACCCTAACCCTAACCCTAACACTATCCTAAGGCTGATGCTAACCCTAACACTAACACTATCCTGGGCCTGGTGCTAACCCTAACCCTAACCCTAACACTATCCTAGGGCTGATGCTAACCCTAACCCTAATACTATCCTAGGGCTGATGCTAACCCTAACCCTAACCCTAACACTATCATAGGGCTGATGTTAACCCTAACCCTAACACTATCCTAGGGCTGATGCTAACCCTAACCCTAACCCTAACACTCTCCTAGGGCTGATGCTAACCCTAACCCTAACACTAACCTTGGCCTGATGCTAACCCTAACCCTAACACTATCCTAGGGCTGATGCTAACCCTAACCCTAACACTATCCTAGGCCTGATGCTAAACCTATCCCTAACCCTAACACTCTCCTAGGGCTGATGCTAACCCTAACCCTAACACTATCCTAGGGCTGATGCTAACCCTAACCCTAACACTATCCTAAGTCTGATGCTAACCCTAGCCCTCACACTATCCTAGGCCTGATGATAACCCTAACCCTAACCTTAACACTATCCTACGGCTGATGCTAACCCTAACCCTATTCCTAACACTATCCTAGAGCTGATGCTAACCCTAACCCTAACACTATCCTAGGCCTGATGATAACCCTAACCCTAACCCTAACACTATCCTAGGGCTGATGCTAACCCTAACCCTAACACTATCCTAGGGCTGATGCTAACCCTAACGCTAACCCTAACACTATCCTTGAACTGATGCTAACCCTAACCCTAACCCTAACGCTATCCTAGGCCTAATGATAACCCTAACCCTAACCCTAACACTATCCTAGGGTTTATGTTAACCCTAACCCTAACACTATCCTAGGGCTGATGCTAATCCTAACCCTAACCCTAACACTATCCTAGGGCTGATGCTAACCCTAACACTAACACTATCCTAGGGCTGATGCTAACCCTAACCCTAACACTAACACTATCCTAGGGCTGATGCTAACCCTAACCCTAACTCTAACACTATCTTTGGGCTGAGGCTAACCCTAACCCAAACACTATCCTACGGCTGATGCTAAGCCTACCCCTAACCCTAACACTATCCTAAGGCTGATGCTAACCCTAACACTAACACTCTCCTAGGCCTGGTGCTAACCCTAACCCTAACCCTAACACTATCCTAGGGCTGATGCTAACCCTAAACCTAATACTATCCTAGGGGTGATGCTAACCCTAACCCTAACCCTAACACTATCCTAGGGCTGATGCTAACCCTATCCCTAACCCTAACACTATCCTAAGGCTGATGCTAACCCTAACACTAACACTATCCTAGGCCTGATGCTAACCCTAACCCTAACCCTAATACTATCCTAGGGCTGATGCTAACCCTAACCCTAATACTATCCTAGGGCTGATGCTAACCCTAACCCTAACCCTAACACTCTCCTAGGGCTGATGCTAACCCTAACCCTAACCCTAACACTATCCTAGGGCTGATGCTAACCTTAACCCTAACACTATCCTAGGCCTGATGCTAACCCTAACCCTAACCCTAACACTATCCTAGGCCTGATGGTAACCCGATCCCTAACCCTAACACTCTCGTAGGGCTGATGCTAACCCTAACCCTAACACTAACCTAGGCCTGATGCTAACCCTAACCCTAACACTATCCTAGGGCTGATGCTAACAATAACCCTAACACTATCCTAGGCCTGATGCTAAACCTATCCCTAACACTAACACTCTCCTAGGGCTGATGCTAACCCTAACCCTAACACTATCCTAGGGCTGATGCTAACCCTAACCCTAACCCTAACACTATCCTAAGTCTGATGCTAACCCTAGCCCGCACACTATCCTAGGCCTGATGATAACCCTAACCCTAACCTTAACACTAATCTACGGCTGATGCTAACCCTAACCCTATTCCTAACACTATCCTAGAGCTGATGCTAACCCTAACCCTAACACTATCCTAGGCCTGATGATAACCCTAACCCTAACCCTAACACTATCCTAGGGCTGATGCTAACCCTAACCCTAACACTATCCTAGGGCTGATGCTAACCCTAACGCTAACCCTAACACTATCCTTGAACTGATGCTAACCCTACCCCTAACCCTAACGCTATCCTAGGCCTAATGATAACCCTAACCCTAACCCTAACACTATCCTAGGGTTTATGTTAACCCTAACCCTAACACTATCCTAGGGCTGATGCTAACCCTAACCCTAACACTAACACTATCCTAGTGCTGATGCTAACCCTAACCCTAACTCTAACACTATCTTTGGGCTGAGGCTAACCCTAACCCAAACACTATCCTACGGCTGATGCTAAGCCTAACCCTAACCCTAACACTATCCTAAGGCTGATGCTAACCCTAACACTAACAGTATCCTAGGCCTGGTGCTAACCCTAACCCTAACCCTAACACTATCCTAGGGCTGATGCTAACCCTAAACCTAATACTATCCTAGGGGTGATGCTAACCCTAACCCTAACCCTAACACTATCCTAGGGCTGATGCTAACCCTATCCCTAACCCTAACACTATCCTAAGGCTGATGCTAACCCTAACCCTAACACTATCCTAGGCCTGATGCTAACCCTAACCCTAACCCTAACACTATCCTAGGGCTGATGCTAACCATAACCCTAATACTATCCTAGGGCTGATGCTAACCCTAACCCTAACCCTAACACTCTCCTAGGGCTGATGCTAACCCTAACCCTAACCCTAACACTATCCTAGGGCTGATGCTAACCCTAACCCTAACACTATCCTAGGGCTGATGCTAACCCTAACCCTAACCCTAACACTATCCTAGGGCTGATGCTAACCATAACCCTAATACTATCCTAGGCCTGATGCTAACCCTAACCCTAACCCTAACACTATCCTAGGCCTGATGGTAACCCTATCCCTAACCCTAACACTCTCCTAGGGCTGAGGCTAACCCTAACCCTAACACTATCCTAGGCCTGATGATAACCCTAAACCTAACCCTAACACTATCCTAGGGCTGATGCTAACCCTAAACCTAACACTATCCTAGGGCTGATGCTAACCCTAACCCTAACCCTAACACTATCCTAGAGCTGATGCTAACCCTAACGCTAAGCCTAACACTATCCTTGAACTGATGCTAACCCTAACCCTAACCCTAACACTATCCTACGCCTGATGATAACCCTAACCCTAACCCTAACACTATCCTAGGGTTTATGTTAACCCTAACCCTAACACTATCCTAGGGCTGATGCTAATCCTATCCCTAACCCTAACACTATCCTAGGGCGGATGCTAACCCTAACCCAAACCCTAACACTATCCTAGGGCTTATGCTAACCCTAACACTAACACTATCCTAGGGCTGATGCTAACCCTAACCCTAACCCTAACACTATCCTAGGGCTGATGCTAACCCTAACCCTAACTCTAACACTATCTTAGGGCTGAGACTAACCCTAACCCAAACACTATCCTACGGCTGATGCTAACCCTAACCCTAACCCTAACACTATCCTATGGCTGATGCTAACCCTAACACTAACACTATCCTGGGCCTGGTACTAACCCTAACCATAACCCTAACACTATCCTAGGGCTGATGCTAACCCTAACCCTAATACTATCCTAGGGCTGATGCTAACCCTAACCCTAACCCTAACACTATCCTAGGGCTGATGCTAACCCTAACCCTAACCCTAACACTATCCTAGGGCTGATGCTAACCCTAACCCTAACACTGTGCTAGGCCTGATGCTAAACCTAACCCTAACACTTACACTATCCTAGGGCTGATGCTAACCCTAACCCTAACCCTAACACTATCCTAGGTCTGATGCTAACCCTAAACCTAACACTATCCTAGGGCTGATGCTAACCCTAACCCTAACCCTAACACTATCCTAGGGCTGATGTTAACCCAAACCCTAACACTATCCTAGGGCTGATGCTAAACCTAACCCTAACCCTAACACTCTCCTAGGGCTGATGCTAACCCTAACCCTAACACTAACCTAGGCCTGATGCTAACCCTAACCCTAACACTATCCTAGGGCTGATGCTAACCCTAACCCTAACACTATCCTAGGCCTGATGCTAAACCTATCCCTAACACTAACACTCTCCTAGGGCTGATGCTAACCCTAACCCTAACACTATCCTAGGGCTGATGCTAACCCTAACCCTAACCCTAACACTATCCTAAGTCTGATGCTAACCCTAGCCCTCACACTATCCTAGGCCTGATGATAACCCTAACCCTAACCTTAACACTAATCTACGGCTGATGCTAACCCTAACCCTATTCCTAACACTATCCTAGAGCTGATGCTAACCCTAACCCTAACACTATCCTAGGCCTGATGATAACCCTAACCCTAACCCTAACACTATCCTAGGGCTGATGCTAACCCTAACCCTAACACTATCCTAGGGCTGATGCTAACCCTAACGCTAACCCTAACACTATCCTTGAACTGATGCTAACCCTACCCCTAACCCTAACGCTATCCTAGGCCTAATGATAACCCTAACCCTAACCCTAACACTATCCTAGGGTTTATGTTAACCCTAACCCTAACACTATCCTAGGGCTGATGCTAACCCTAACCCTAACACTAACACTATCCTAGTGCTGATGCTAACCCTAACCCTAACTCTAACACTATCTTTGGGCTGAGGCTAACCCTAACCCAAACACTATCCTACGGCTGATGCTAAGCCTAACCCTAACCCTAACACTATCCTAAGGCTGATGCTAACCCTAACACTAACAGTATCCTAGGCCTGGTGCTAACCCTAACCCTAACCCTAACACTATCCTAGGGCTGATGCTAACCCTAAACCTAATACTATCCTAGGGGTGATGCTAACCCTAACCCTAACCCTAACACTATCCTAGGGCTGATGCTAACCCTATCCCTAACCCTAACACTATCCTAAGGCTGATGCTAACCCTAACCCTAACACTATCCTAGGCCTGATGCTAACCCTAACCCTAACCCTAACACTATCCTAGGGCTGATGCTAACCATAACCCTAATACTATCCTAGGGCTGATGCTAACCCTAACCCTAACCCTAACACTCTCCTAGGGCTGATGCTAACCCTAACCCTAACCCTAACACTATCCTAGGGCTGATGCTAACCCTAACCCTAACACTATCCTAGGGCTGATGCTAACCCTAACCCTAACCCTAACACTATCCTAGGGCTGATGCTAACCATAACCCTAATACTATCCTAGGCCTGATGCTAACCCTAACCCTAACCCTAACACTATCCTAGGCCTGATGGTAACCCTATCCCTAACCCTAACACTCTCCTAGGGCTGAGGCTAACCCTAACCCTAACACTATCCTAGGGCTGATGCTAACCCTAACCCTAACACTAACACTATCCTAGGGTTGATGCTAACCCTAACCCTAACACTATCCTAGGGCTGATGCTAACCCTAACCCTAACCCTAACACTATCCTAGGGCTGATGCTAACCCTAACCCTAACCCTAACACTATCCTAAGTCTGATGCTAACCCTAGCCCTCACACTATCCTAGGCCTGATGGTAACCCTAACCCTAACCTTAACACTATCCTAGGCCTGATGGTAACCCTAACCCTAACCCTAACACTATCCTAGGGCTGATGCTAACCCTAACCCTAACACTATCCTAGGGCTGATGCTAACCATAACCCTAACCCTAACACTATCCTAGGGCTGATGCTAACCCTAACGCTAAGCCTAACACTATCCTTGAACTGATGCTAACCCTAACCCTAACCCTAACACTATCCTACGCCTGATGATAACCCTAACCCTAACCCTAACACTATCCTAGGGTTTATGTTAACCCTAACCCTAACACTATCCTAGGGCGGATGCTAACCCTAACCCTAACCCTAACACTATCCTAGGGCTGATGCTAACCCTAACACTAACACTATCCTAGGGCTGATGCTAACCCTAACCCTAACCCTAACACTATCCTAGGGCTGATGCTAACCCTAACCCTAACTCTAACACTATCTTAGGGCTGAGGCTAACGCTAACCAAACCACTATCCTACGGCTGATGCTAACCCTAACCCTAACCCTAACACTATCCTAAGGCTGATGCTAACCCTAACACTAACACTATCCTGGGCCTGGTGATAACCCTAACGCTAACCCTAACACTATCGTAGGGCTGATGCTAACCCTAGCCCTCACACTATCCTGGGCCTGATGATAACCCTAACCCTAACCTTAACACTATCCTAGGGCTGATGCTAACCCTAACCCTAACCCTAACACTATCCTAGGGCTGATGCTAACCCTAACACTAACACTCTCCTAGGGCTGATGCTAACCCTAACCCTAACACTATCCTAGGCCTGATGCTAACCCTAACCCTAACACTATCCTAAAGCTGATGCTAACCATAATCCTAACCCTAACACTATCCTAGGCCTGATGCTAACCCTATCCCTAACCCTAACACTCTCCTAGGGCTGAGGCTAACCCTAAACCTAACACTATCCTAGGGCTGATGCTAACCTTAACCCTAACCCTAACACTATCCTAGGGTTGATGCTAACCCTAACCCTAACACTATCCTAGGGCTGATGCTAACCCTAACCCTAACCCTAACACTATCCTAGGGCTGATGCTAACCCTAACACTAACACTATCCTAGGGCTGATGCTAACCATAACCCTAACCCTAACACTATCCTAGGGCTGATGCTAAACCTAACACTAACACTATCCTAGGGTTGATGCTAACCTAACCCTAACCCTAACACTATCCTAAGTCTGATGCTAACCCTAGCCCTCACACTATCCTAGGCCTGATGATAACCCTAACCCTAACCTTAACACTATCCTAGGGCTGATGCTAACCCTAACCCTAACCCTAACACTATCCTAGAGCTGATGCTAACCCTAACCCTAACACTATCCTAGGCCTGATGATAACCCTAAACCTAACCCTAACACTATCCTAGGGCTGATGCTAACCCTAAACCTAACACTATCCTAGGGCTGATGCTAACCCTAACCCTAACCCTAACACTATCCTAGGGTTGATGCTAACCCTAACGCTAAGCCTAACACTATCCTTGAACTGATGCTAACCCTAACCCTAACCCTAACACTATCCTAGGCCTGATGATAACCCTAACCCTAACCCTAACACTATCCTATGGTTTATGTTAACCCTAACCCTAACACTATCCTAGGGCTGATGCTAATCCTATCCCTAACCCTAACACTATCCTAGGGCGGATGCTAACCCTAACCCTAACCCTAACACTATCCTAGGGCTTATGCTAACCCTAACACTAACACTATCCTAGGGCTGATGCTAACCCTAACCCTAACCCTAACACTATCCTAGGGCTGATGCTAACCCTAACCCTAACTCTAACACTATCTTAGGGCTGAGGCTAACCCTAACCCAAACACTATCCTACGGCTGATGCTAACCCTAACACTAACCCTAACACTATCCTAAGGCTGATGCTAACCCTAACACTAACACTATCCTGGGCCTGGTGCTAACCCTAACCCTAACACTATCCTAGGGCTGATGCTAACCCTAACCCTAATACTATCCTAGGGCTGATGCTAACCCAAACCCTAACCCTAACACTATCCTACGGCTGATGCTAACCCTAACCCTAACCCTAACACTATCCTAGGGCTGATGCTAACCGTAACCCTAACACTATCCTAGGCCTGATGCTAACCCTAACCCTAACACTTACACTATCCTAGGGCTGGTGCTAACCCTAACCCTAACCCTAACACTATCCTAGGTCTGATGCTAACCCTAAACTTAACACTATCCTAGGGCTGATGCTAACCCTAACCCTAACCCTAACACTATCCTAGGGCTGATGTTAACCCTAACCCTAACATTATCCTAGGGCTGATGCTAACCCTAACCCTAACCCTAACACTCTCCTAGGGCTGATGCTAACCCTAACCCTAACACTAACCTAGGCCTGATGCTAACCCTAACCCTAACACTATCCTAGGGCTGATGCTAACCCTAACCCTAACACTATCCTAGGCCTGATGCTAAACCTATCCGTAACCCTAACACTCTCCTAGGGCTGATGCTAACCCTAACCCTAACACTATCCTAGGGCTGATGCTAACCCTAACCCTAACCCTATCACTATCCTAGGGCTGATGTTAACCCTAACCCTAACACTATCCTAGGCCTGATGATAACCCTAAACCTAACCCTAACACTATCCTAGGGCTGATGCTAACCCTAAACCTAACACTATCCTAGGGCTGATGCTAACCCTAACCCTAACCCTAACACTATCCTAGAGCTGATGCTAACCCTAACGCTAAGCCTAACACTATCCTTGAACTGATGCTAACCCTAACCCTAACCCTAACACTATCCTACGCCTGATGATAACCCTAACCCTAACCCTAACACTATCCTAGGGTTTATGTTAACCCTAACCCTAACACTATCCTAGGGCTGATGCTAATCCTATCCCTAACCCTAACACTATCCTAGGGCGGATGCTAACCCTAACCCAAACCCTAACACTATCCTAGGGCTTATGCTAACCCTAACACTAACACTATCCTAGGGCTGATGCTAACCCTAACCCTAACCCTAACACTATCCTAGGGCTGATGCTAACCCTAACCCTAACTCTAACACTATCTTAGGGCTGAGACTAACCCTAACCCAAACACTATCCTACGGCTGATGCTAACCCTAACCCTAACCCTAACACTATCCTAAGGCTGATGCTAACCCTAACACTAACACTATCCTGGGCCTGGTGCTAACCCTAACCATAACCCTAACACTATCCTAGGGCTGATGCTAACCCTAACCCTAATACTATCCTAGGGCTGATGCTAACCCTAACCCTAACCCTAACACTATCCTAGGGCTGATGCTAACCCTAACCCTAACCCTAACACTATCCTCGGGCTGATGCTAACCCTAACCCTAACACTGTCCTAGGCCTGATGCTAAACCTAACCCTAACACTTACACTATCCTAGGGCTGATGCTAACCCTAACCCTAACCCTAACACTATCCTAGGTCTGATGCTAACCCTAAACCTAACACTATCCTAGGGCTGATGCTAACCCTAACCCTAACCCTAACACTATCCTAGGGCTGATGTTAACCCAAACCCTAACACTATCCTAGGGCTGATGCTAAACCTAACCCTAACCCTAACACTCTCCTAGGGCTGATGCTAACCCTAACCCTAACACTAACCTAGGCCTGATGCTAACCCTAACCCTAACACTATCCTAGGGCTGATGCTAACCCTAACCCTAACACTATCCTAGGCCTGATGCTAAACCTATCCCTAACACTAACACTCTCCTAGGGCTGATGCTAACCCTAACCCTAACACTATCCTAGGGCTGATGCTAACCCTAACCCTAACCCTAACACTATCCTAAGTCTGATGCTAACCCTAGCCCTCACACTATCCTAGGCCTGATGATAACCCTAACCCTAACCTTAACACTAATCTACGGCTGATGCTAACCCTAACCCTATTCCTAACACTATCCTAGAGCTGATGCTAACCCTAACCCTAACACTATCCTAGGCCTGATGATAACCCTAACCCTAACCCTAACACTATCCTAGGGCTGATGCTAACCCTAACCCTAACACTATCCTAGGGCTGATGCTAACCCTAACGCTAACCCTAACACTATCCTTGAACTGATGCTAACCCTACCCCTAACCCTAACGCTATCCTAGGCCTAATGATAACCCTAACCCTAACCCTAACACTATCCTAGGGTTTATGTTAACCCTAACCCTAACACTATCCTAGGGCTGATGCTAACCCTAACCCTAACACTAACACTATCCTAGTGCTGATGCTAACCCTAACCCTAACTCTAACACTATCTTTGGGCTGAGGCTAACCCTAACCCAAACACTATCCTACGGCTGATGCTAAGCCTAACCCTAACCCTAACACTATCCTAAGGCTGATGCTAACCCTAACACTAACAGTATCCTAGGCCTGGTGCTAACCCTAACCCTAACCCTAACACTATCCTAGGGCTGATGCTAACCCTAAACCTAATACTATCCTAGGGGTGATGCTAACCCTAACCCTAACCCTAACACTATCCTAGGGCTGATGCTAACCCTATCCCTAACCCTAACACTATCCTAAGGCTGATGCTAACCCTAACCCTAACACTATCCTAGGCCTGATGCTAACCCTAACCCTAACCCTAACACTATCCTAGGGCTGATGCTAACCATAACCCTAATACTATCCTAGGGCTGATGCTAACCCTAACCCTAACCCTAACACTCTCCTAGGGCTGATGCTAACCCTAACCCTAACCCTAACACTATCCTAGGGCTGATGCTAACCCTAACCCTAACACTATCCTAGGGCTGATGCTAACCCTAACCCTAACCCTAACACTATCCTAGGGCTGATGCTAACCATAACCCTAATACTATCCTAGGCCTGATGCTAACCCTAACCCTAACCCTAACACTATCCTAGGCCTGATGGTAACCCTATCCCTAACCCTAACACTCTCCTAGGGCTGAGGCTAACCCTAACCCTAACACTATCCTAGGGCTGATGCTAACCCTAACCCTAACACTAACACTATCCTAGGGTTGATGCTAACCCTAACCCTAACACTATCCTAGGGCTGATGCTAACCCTAACCCTAACCCTAACACTATCCTAGGGCTGATGCTAACCCTAACCCTAACACTATCCTAGGGCTGATGCTAACCCTAACCCTAACCCTAACACTATCCTAGGGCTGATGCTAACCCTAACCCTAACACTATCCTAGGGCTGATGCTAACCCTAACCCTAACCCTAACACTATCCTAAGTCTGATGCTAACCCTAGCCCTCACACTATCCTAGGCCTGATGGTAACCCTAACCCTAACCTTAACACTATCCTAGGGCTGATGCTAACCCTAACCCTAAATCTAACACTATCCTAGAGCTGATGCTAACCCTAACCCTAACACTATCCTAGGCCTGATGGTAACCCTAACCCTAACCCTAACACTATCCTAGGGCTGATGCTAACCCTAACCCTAACACTATCCTAGGGCTGATGCTAACCATAACCCTAACCCTAACACTATCCTAGGGCTGATGCTAACCCTAACGCTAAGCCTAACACTATCCTTGAACTGATGCTAACCCTAACCCTAACCCTAACACTATCCTACGCCTGATGATAACCCTAACCCTAACCCTAACACTATCCTAGGGTTTATGTTAACCCTAACCCTAACACTATCCTAGGGCGGATGCTAACCCTAACCCTAACCCTAACACTATCCTAGGGCTGATGCTAACCCTAACACTAACACTATCCTAGGGCTGATGCTAACCCTAACCCTAACCCTAACACTATCCTAGGGCTGATGCTAACCCTAACCCTAACTCTAACACTATCTTAGGGCTGAGGCTAACGCTAACCAAACCACTATCCTACGGCTGATGCTAACCCTAACCCTAACCCTAACACTATCCTAAGGCTGATGCTAACCCTAACACTAACACTATCCTGGGCCTGGTGATAACCCTAACGCTAACCCTAACACTATCGTAGGGCTGATGCTAACCCTAGCCCTCACACTATCCTGGGCCTGATGATAACCCTAACCCTAACCTTAACACTATCCTAGGGCTGATGCTAACCCTAACCCTAACCCTAACACTATCCTAGGGCTGATGCTAACCCTAACACTAACACTCTCCTAGGGCTGATGCTAACCCTAACCCTAACACTATCCTAGGCCTGATGCTAACCCTAACCCTAACACTATCCTAAAGCTGATGCTAACCATAATCCTAACCCTAACACTATCCTAGGCCTGATGCTAACCCTATCCCTAACCCTAACACTCTCCTAGGGCTGATGCTAACCCTAACACTAACACTATCCTAGGGCTGATGCTAACCATAACCCTAACCCTAACACTATCCTAGGGCTGATGCTAAACCTAACACTAACACTATCCTAGGGTTGATGCTAACCTAACCCTAACCCTAACACTATCCTAAGTCTGATGCTAACCCTAGCCCTCACACTATCCTAGGCCTGATGATAACCCTAACCCTAACCTTAACACTATCCTAGGGCTGATGCTAACCCTAACCCTAACCCTAACACTATCCTAGAGCTGATGCTAACCCTAACCCTAACACTATCCTAGGCCTGATGATAACCCTAAACCTAACCATAACACTATCCTAGGGCTGATGGTAACCCTAAACCTAACACTATCCTAGGGCTGATGCTAACCCTAACCCTAACCCTAACACTATCCTAGGGTTGATGCTAACCCTAACGCTAAGCCTAACACTATCCTTGAACTGATGCTAACCCTAACCCTAACCCTAACACTATCCTAGGCCTGATGATAACCCTAACCCTAACCCTAACACTATCCTATGGTTTATGTTAACCCTAACCCTAACACTATCCTAGGGCTGATGCTAATCCTATCCCTAACCCTAACACTATCCTAGGGCGGATGCTAACCCTAACCCTAACCCTAACACTAACCTAGGGCTTATGCTAACCCTAACACTAACACTATCCTAGGGCTGATGCTAACCCTAACCCTAACCCTAACACTATCCTAGGGCTGATGCTAACCCTAACCCTAACTCTAACACTATCTTAGGGCTGAGGCTAACCCTAACCCAAACACTATCCTACGGCTGATGCTAACCCTAACACTAACCCTAACACTATCCTAAGGCTGATGCTAACCCTAACACTAACACTATCCTGGGCCTGGTGCTAACCCTAACCCTAACACTATCCTAGGGCTGATGCTAACCCTAACCCTAATACTATCCTAGGGCTGATGCTAACCCTAACCCTAACCCTAACACTATCCTACGGCTGATGCTAACCCTAACCCTAACCCTAACACTATCCTAGGGCTGATGCTAACCGTAACCCTAACACTATCCTAGGCCTGATGCTAACCCTAACCCTAACACTTACACTATCCTAGGGCTGGTGCTAACCCTAACCCTAACCCTAACACTATCCTAGGTCTGATGCTAACCCTAAACTTAACACTATCCTAGGGCTGATGCTAACCCTAACCCTAACCCTAACACTATCCTAGGGCTGATGTTAACCCTAACCCTAACACTATCCTAGGGCTGATGCTAACCCTAACCCTAACCCTAACACTCTCCTAGGGCTGATGCTAACCCTAACCCTAACACTAACCTAGGCCTGAAGCTAACCCTAACCCTAACACTATCCTAGGGCTGATGCTAACCCTAACCCTAACACTATCCTAGGCCTGATGCTAAACCTATCCGTAACCCTAACACTCTCCTAGGGCTGATGCTAACCCTAACCCTAACACTATCCTAGGGCTGATGCTAACCCTAACCCTAACCCTATCACTATCCTAAGTCTGATGCTAACCCTAGCCCTGACACTATCCTAGGCCTGATGATAACCCTAACCCTAACCTTAACACTATCCTACGGCTGATGCTAACCCTAACCCTATCCCTAACACTATCCTAGAGCTGATGCTAACCCTAACCCTAACACTATCCTAGGCCTGATGACAACCCTAACCCTAACCCTAACACTATCCTAGGGCTGATGCTAACCCTAACCCTAACACTATCCTAGGGCTGATGCTAACCCTAACGCTAACCCTAACACTATCCTTGAACTGATGCTAACCCTAACCCTAACCCTAACGCTATCCTAGGCCTGATGATAACCCTAACCCTAACCCTAACACTATCCTAGGGTTTATGTTAACCCTAACCCTAACACTATCCTAGGGCTGATGCTAACCCTAACCCTAACCCTAACACTATCCTAGGGCTGAGGCTAACCCTAAACCTAACACTATCCTAGGGCTGATGCTAACCCTAACCCTAACCCTAACACTATCCTAGGGTTGATGCTAACCCTAACCCTAACACTATCCTAGGGCTGATGCTAACCCTAACCCTAACCCTAACACTATCCTAGGGCTGATGCTAACCCTAACACTAACACTATGCTAGGGCTGATGCTAACCATAACCCTAACCCTAACACTATCCTAGGGCTGATGCTAAACCTAACACTAACACTATCCTAGGGTTGATGCTAACCTAACCCTAAGCCTAACACTATCCTAAGTCTGATGCTAACCCTAGCCCTCACACTATCCTAGGCCTGATGATAACCCTAACCCTAACCTTAACACTATCCTAGGGCTGATGCTAACCCTAAACCTAACACTATCCTAGGGCTGATGCTAACCCTAACCCTAACCCTAACACTTTCCTAGGGCTGATGCTAACCCTAACGCTAAGCCTAACACTATCCTTGAACTGATGCTAACCCTAACCCTAACCCTAACACTATCCTACGCCTGATGATAACCCTAACCCTAACCCTAACACTATCCTAGGGTTTATGTTAACCCTAACCCTAACACTATCCTAGGGCGGATGCTAACCTTAACCCTAACCCTAACACTATCCTAGGGCTTATGCTAACCCTAACACTAACACTATCCTAGGGCTGATGCTAACCCTAACCCTAACCCTAACACTATCCTAGGGCTGATGCTAACCCTAACCCTAACTCTAACACTATCTTAGGGCTGAGGCTAACCCTAACCCAAACACTATCCTACGGCTGATGCTAACCCTAACCCTAACCCTAACACTATCCTAAGGCTGATGCTAACCCTAACACTAACACTATCCTGGGCCTGGTGCTAACCCTAACCCTAACCCTAACACTATCCTAGGGCTGATTCTAACCCTAACACTAATACTATCCTAGGGCTGATGCTAACCCTAACCCTAACCCTAACACTATCCTAGGGCTGATGCTAACCCTAACCCTAACCCTAACACTATCCTAGGGCTGATGCTAACCCTAACCCTAACACTATCCTAGGCCTGATGCTAACCCTAACCCTAACCCTAACACTCTCCTAGGGCTGATGCTAACCCTAACCCTAACCCTAACACTATCCTAGGGCGGATGCTAACCCTAACCCTAACCCTAACACTATCCTAGGGCGGATGCTAACCCTAACCCTAACCCTAACTCTGTCCTAGGGCTGATGCTAACCCTAACACTAACACTATCCTAGGGCTGATGCTAACCCTAACCCTAACCCTAACACTATCCT
The DNA here is from genome assembly GCF_020740605.2 of Lemur catta. Lineage (NCBI taxonomy): Eukaryota > Metazoa > Chordata > Mammalia > Primates > Lemuridae > Lemur > Lemur catta. The sequence continues at coordinate 923,902 of NW_025423861.1, read as the reverse complement.
AGGGCTGATGCTAACCCTAACCCTAACTCTAACACTATCTTAGGGCTGAGGCTAACGCTAACCAAAACACTATCCTACGGCTGATGGTAACCCTAACCCTAACCCTAACACTATCCTAAGGGTGATGCTAACCCTAACACTAACACTATCCTGGGCCTGGTGCTAACCCTAACGCTAACCCTAACACTATCGTAGGGCTGATGCTAACCCTAGCCCTCACACTATCCTGGCCCTGATGATAACCCTAACCCTAACCTTAACACTATCCTAGGGCTGATGCTAACCCTAACCCTAACCCTAACACTATCCTAGGGCTGATGCTAACCCTAACACTAACACTCTCCCAGGGCTGATGCTAACCCTAACCCTAACACTATCCTAGGCCTGATGCTAACCCTATCCCTAACCCTAACACTCTCCTAGGGCTGAGGCTAACCCTAAACCTAACACTATCCTAGGGCTGATGCTAACCCTAACCCTAACCCTAACACTATCCTAGGGTTGATGCTAACCCTAACCCTAACACTATCCTAGGGCTGATGCTAACCCTAACCCTAACCCTAACACTATCCTAGGGTTGATGCTAACCCTAACACTAACACTATCCTAGGGCTGATGCTAACAATAACCCTAACCCTAACACTATCCTAGGGCTGATGCTAACCCTAACACTAACACTATCCTAGGGCTGATGCTAACCATAACCCTAACCCTAACACTATCCTAGGGCTGATGCTAAACCTAACACTAACACTATCCTAGGGTTGATGCTAACCTAACCCTAACCCTAACACTATCCTAAGTCTGATGCTAACCCTAGCCCTCACACTATCCTAGGCCTGATGCTAACCCTAACCCTAACCCTAACACTATCCTAGAGCTCATGCTAACCCTAACCCTAACACTATCCTAGGCCTGATGATAACCCTAAACCTAACCCTAACACTATCCTAGGGCTGATGCTAACCCTAAACCTAACACTATCCTAGGGCTGATGCTAACCCTAACCCTAACCCTAACACTATCCTAGGGCTGATGCTAACCCTAACGCTAAGCCTAACACTATCCTTGAACTGATGCTAACCCTAACCCTAACGCTAACACTATCCTAGGCCTGATGATAACCCTAACCCTAACCCTAACACTATCCTAGGGTTTATGTTAACCCTAACCCTAACACTATCCTAGGGCTGATGCTAATCCTATCCCTAACCCTAACACTATCCTAGGGCGGATGCTAACCCTAACCCTAACCCTAACAGTATCCTAGGGCTTATGCTAACCCTAACACTAACACTATCCTAGGGCTGATGCTAACCCTAACCCTAACCCTAACACTATCCTAGGGCTGATGCTAACCCTAACCCTAACTCTAACACTATCTTAGGGCTGAGGCTAACCCTAACCCAAACACTATCCTACGGCTGATGCTAACCCTAACCCTAACCCTAACACTATCCTAAGGCTGATGCTAACCCTAACACTAACACTATCCTGGGCCTGGTGCTAACCCTAACCCTAACCCTAACACTATCCTAGGGCTGATGCTAACCCTAAACCTAATACTATCCTAGGGCTGATGCTAACCCTAACCCTAACCCTAACACTATCCTAGGGCTGATGCTAACCCTAACCCTAACCCTAACACTATCCTAGGGCTGATGCTAACCCTAAACCTAACACTATCCTAGGCCTGATGCTAACCCTAACCCTAACACTTACACTATCCTAGGGCTGATGCTAACCCTAACCCTAACCCTAACACTATCCTAGGTCTGATGCTAACCCTAAACCTAACACTATCCTAGGGCTGATGCTAACCCTAACCCTAACCCTAACACTATCCTAGGGCTGATGTTAACCCTAACACTAACACTATCCTAGGGCTGATGCTAACCCTAACCCTAACCCTAACACTCTCCTAGGGCTGATGCTAACCCTAACCCTAACACTAACCTAGGCCTGATGCTAACCCTAACCCTAACACTATCCTAGGGCTGATGCTAACCCTAACCCTAACACTATCCTAGGCCTGATGCTAAACCTATCCCTAACCCTAACACTCTCCTAGGGCTGATGCTAACCCTAACCCTAACACTATCCTAGGGCTGATGCTAACCCTAACCCTAACACTATCCTAATTCTGATGCTAACCCTAGCCCTCACACTATCCTAGGCCTGATGATAACCCTAACCCTAACCTTAACACTATCCTACGGCTGATGCTAACCCTAACCCTATTCCTAACACTATCCTAGAGCTGATGCTAACCCTAACACTAACACTATCCTAGGCCTGATGATAACCCTAACCCTAACCCTAACACTATCCTAGGGCTGATGCTAACCCTAACCCTAACACTATCCTAGGGCTGATGCTAACCCTAACGCTAACCCTAACACTATCCTTGAACTGATGCTAACCCTAACCCTAACCCTAACGCTATCCTAGGCCTAATGATAACCCTAACCCTAACCCTAACACTATCCTAGGGTTTATGTTAACCCTAACCCTAACACTATCCTAGGGCTGATGCTAACCCTAACCCTAACCCTAACACTATCCTAGGGCTGATGCTAACCCTAACACTAACACTATCCTAGGGCTGATGCTAACCCTAACCCTAACACTAACACTATCCTAGGGCTGATGCTAACCCTAACCCTAACTCTAACACTATCTTTGGGCTGAGGCTAACCCTAACCCAAACACTATCCTACGGCTGATGCTAAGCCTAACCCTAACCCTAACACTATCCTAAGGCTGATGCTAACCCTAACACTAACACTATCCTAGGCCTGGTGCTAACCCTAACCCTAACCCTAACACTATCCTAGGGCTGATGCTAACCCTAAACCTAATACTATCCTAGGGGTGATGCTAACCCTAACCCTAACCCTAACACTATCCTAGGGCTGATGCTAACCCTATCCCTAACCCTAACACTATCCTAAGGCTGATGCTAACCCTAACCCTAACACTATCCTAGGCCTGATGCTAACCCTAACCCTAACCCTAACACTATCCTAGGGCTGATGCTAACCCTAACCCTAATACTATCCTAGGGCTGATGCTAACCCTAACCCTAACCCTAACACTCTCCTAGGACTGATGCTAACCCTAACCCTAACCCTAACACTATCCTAGGGCTGATGCTAACCTTAACCCTAACACTATCCTAGGCCTGATGCTAACCCTAACCCTAACCCTAACACTATCCTAGGCCTGATGGTAACCCTATCCCTAACCCTAACACTCTCCTAGGGCTGAGGCTAACCCTAACCCTATCACTATCCTAGGGCTGATGCTAACCCTCACCCTAACACTAACACTATCCTAGGGCTGATGCTAACCCTAACCCTAACACTCTCCTAGGGCTGAGGCTAACCCTAACCCTATCACTATCCTAGGGCTGATGCTAACCCTAACCCTAACTCTAACACTATCTTAGGGCTGAGGCTAACGCTAACCAAAACACTATCCTACGGCTGATGCTAACCCTAACCCTAACCCTAACACTATCCTAAGGCTGATGCTAACCCTAACACTAACACTATCCTGGGCCTGGTGCTAACCCTAACGCTAACCCTAACACTATCGTAGGGCTGATGCTAACCCTAGCCCTCACACTATCCTGGCCCTGATGATAACCCTAACCCTAACCTTAACACTATCCTAGGGCTGATGCTAACCCTAACCCTAACCCTAACACTATCCTAGGGCTGATTCTAACCCTAACACTAACACTCTCCCAGGGCTGATGCTAACCCTAACCCTAACACTATCCTAGGCCTGATGCTAACCCTATCCCTAACCCTAACACTCTCCTAGGGCTGAGGCTAACCCTAAACCTAACACTATCCTAGGGCTGATGCTAACCCTAACCCTAACCCTAACACTATCCTAGGGTTGATGCTAACCCTAACCCTAACACTATCCTAGGGCTGATGCTAACCCTAACCCTAACCCTAACACTATCCTAGGGTTGATGCTAACCCTAACACTAACACTATCCTAGGGCTGATGCTAACAATAACCCTAACCCTAACACTATCCTAGGGCTGATGCTAACCCTAACACTAACACTATCCTAGGGCTGATGCTAACCATAACCCTAACCCTAACACTATCCTAGGGCTGATGCTAAACCTAACACTAACACTATCCTAGGGTTGATGCTAACCTAACCCTAACCCTAACACTATCCTAAGTCTGATGCTAACCCTAGCCCTCACACTATCCTAGGCCTGATGCTAACCCTAACCCTAACCCTAACACTATCCTAGAGCTCATGCTAACCCTAACCCTAACACTATCCTAGGCCTGATGATAACCCTAAACCTAACCCTAACACTATCCTAGGGCTGATGCTAACCCTAAACCTAACACTATCCTAGGGCTGATGCTAACACTAACCCTAACCCTAACACTATCCTAGGGCTGATGCTAACCCTAACGCTAAGCCTAACACTATCCTTGAACTGATGCTAACCCTAACCCTAACGCTAACACTATCCTAGGCCTGATGATAACCCTAACCCTAACCCTAACACTATCCTAGGGTTTATGTTAACCCTAACCCTAACACTATCCTAGGGCTGATGCTAATCCTATCCCTAACCCTAACACTATCCTAGGGCGGATGCTAACCCTAACCCTAACCCTAACACTATCCTAGGGCTTATGCTAACCCTAACACTAACACTATCCTAGGGCTGATGCTAACCCTAACCCTAACCCTAACACTATCCTAGGGCTGATGCTAACCCTAACCCTAACTCTAACACTATCTTAGGGCTGAGGCTAACCCTAACCCAAACACTATCCTACGGCTGATGCTAACACTAACCCTAACCCTAACACTATCCTAAGGCTGATGCTAACCCTAACACTAACACTATCCTGGGCCTGGTGCTAACCCTAACCCTAACCCTAACACTATCCTAGGGCTGATGCTAACCCTAAACCTAATACTATCCTAGGGCTGATGCTAACCCTAACCCTAACCCTAACACTATCCTAGGGCTGATGCTAACCCTAACCCTAACCCTAACACTATCCTAGGGCTGATGCTAACCCTAACCCTAACACTATCCTAGGCCTGATGCTAACCCTAACCCTAACACTTACACTATCCTAGGGCTGATGCTAACCCTAACCCTAACCCTAACACTAACCTAGGCCTGATGCTAACCCTAACCCTAACACTATCCTAGGGCTGATGCTAACCCTAACCCTAACACTATCCTAGGCCTGATGCTAAACCTATCCCTAACCCTAACACTCTCCTAGGGCTGATGCTAACCCTAACCCTAACACTATCCTAGGGCTGATGCTAACCCTAACCCTAACACTATCCTAATTCTGATGCTAACCCTAGCCCTCACACTATCCTAGGCCTGATGATAACCCTAACCCTAACCTTAACACTATCCTACGGCTGATGCTAACCCTAACCCTATTCCTAACACTATCCTAGAGCTGATGCTAACCCTAACACTAACACTATCCTAGGCCTGATGATAACCCTAACCCTAACCCTAACACTATCCTAGGGCTGATGCTAACCCTAACCCTAACACTATCCTAGGGCTGATGCTAACCCTAACGCTAACCCTAACACTATCCTTGAACTGATGCTAACCCTAACCCTAACCCTAACGCTATCCTAGGCCTAATGATAACCCTAACCCTAACCCTAACACTATCCTAGGGTTTATGTTAACCCTAACCCTAACACTATCCTAGGGCTGATGCTAACCCTAACCCTAACCCTAACACTATCCTAGGGCTGATGCTAACCCTAACACTAACACTATCCTAGGGCTGATGCTAACCCTAACCCTAACACTAACACTATCCTAGGGCTGATGCTAACCCTAACCCTAACTCTAAAACTATCTTTGGGCTGAGGCTAACCCTAACCCAAACACTATCCTACGGCTGATGCTAAGCCTAACCCTAACCCTAACACTATCCTAAGGCTGATGCTAACCCTAACACTAACACTATCCTAGGCCTGGTGCTAACCCTAACCCTAACCCTAACACTATCCTAGGGCTGATGCTAACCCTAAACCTAATACTATCCTAGGGGTGATGCTAACCCTAACCCTAACCCTAACACTATCCTAGGGCTGATGCTAACCCTATCCCTAACCCTAACACTATCCTAAGGCTGATGCTAACCCTAACCCTAACACTATCCTAGGCCTGATGCTAACCCTAACCCTAACCCTAACACTATCCTAGGGCTGATGCTAACCCTAACCCTAATACTATCCTAGGGCTGATGCTAACCCTAACCCTAACCCTAACACTCTCCTAGGACTGATGCTAACCCTAACCCTAACCCTAACACTATCCTAGGGCTGATGCTAACCTTAACCCTAACACTATCCTAGGCCTGATGCTAACCCTAACCCTAACCCTAACACTATCCTAGGCCTGATGGTAACCCTATCCCTAACCCTAACACTCTCCTAGGGCTGAGGCTAACCCTAACCCTATCACTATCCTAGGGCTGATGCTAACCCTCACCCTAACACTAACACTATCCTAGGGCTGATGCTAACCCTAACCCTAACACTCTCCTAGGGCTGAGGCTAACCCTAACCCTATCACTATCCTAGGGCTGATGCTAACCCTAACCCTAACTCTAACACTATCTTAGGGCTGAGGCTAACGCTAACCAAAACACTATCCTACGGCTGATGCTAACCCTAACCCTAACCCTAACACTATCCTAAGGCTGATGCTAACCCTAACACTAACACTATCCTGGGCCTGGTGCTAACCCTAACGCTAACCCTAACACTATCGTAGGGCTGATGCTAACCCTAGCCCTCACACTATCCTGGCCCTGATGATAACCCTAACCCTAACCTTAACACTATCCTAGGGCTGATGCTAACCCTAACCCTAACCCTAACACTATCCTAGGGCTGATGCTAACCCTAACACTAACACTCTCCCAGGGCTGATGCTAACCCTAACCCTAACACTATCCTAGGCCTGATGCTAACCCTATCCCTAACCCTAACACTCTCCTAGGGCTGAGGCTAACCCTAAACCTAACACTATCCTAGGGCTGATGCTAACCCTAACCCTAACCCTAACACTATCCTAGGGTTGATGCTAACCCTAACCCTAACACTATCCTAGGGCTGATGCTAACCGTAACCCTAACCCTAACACTATCCTAGGGTTGATGCTAACCCTAACACTAACACTATCCTAGGGCTGATGCTAACAATAACCCTAACCCTAACACTATCCTAGGGCTGATGCTAACCCTAACACTAACACTATCCTAGGGCTGATGCTAACCATAACCCTAACCCTAACACTATCCTAGGGCTGATGCTAAACCTAACACTAACAATATCCTAGGGTTGATGCTAACCTAACCCTAACCCTAACACTATCCTAAGTCTGATGCTAACCCTAGCCCTCACACTATCCTAGGCCTGATGCTAACCCTAACCCTAACCCTAACACTATCCTAGAGCTCATGCTAACCCTAACCCTAACACTATCCTAGGCCTGATGATAACCCTAAACCTAACCCTAACACTATCCTAGGGCTGATGCTAACCCTAAACCTAACACTATCCTAGGGCTGATGCTAACACTAACCCTAACCCTAACACTATCCTAGGGCTGATGCTAACCCTAACGCTAAGCCTAACACTATCCTTGAACTGATGCTAACCCTAACCCTAACGCTAACACTATCCTAGGCCTGATGATAACCCTAACCCTAACCCTAACACTATCCTAGGGTTTATGTTAACCCTAACCCTAACACTATCCTAGGGCTGATGCTAATCCTATCCCTAACCCTAACACTATCCTAGGGCGGATGCTAACCCTAACCCTAACCCTAACACTATCCTAGGGCTTATGCTAACCCTAACACTAACACTATCCTAGGGCTGATGCTAACCCTAACCCTAACCCTAACACTATCCTAGGGCTGATGCTAACCCTAACCCTAACTCTAACACTATCTTAGGGCTGAGGCTAACCCTAACCCAAACACTATCCTACGGCTGATGCTAACCCTAACCCTAACCCTAACACTATCCTAAGGCTGATGCTAACCCTAACACTAACACTATCCTGGGCCTGGTGCTAACCCTAACCCTAACCCTAACACTATCCTAGGGCTGATGCTAACCCTAAACCTAATACTATCCTAGGGCTGATGCTAACCCTAACCCTAACCCTAACACTATCCTAGGGCTGATGCTAACCCTAACCCTAACCCTAACACTATCCTAGGGCTGATGCTAACCCTAACCCTAACACTATCCTAGGCCTGATGCTAACCCTAACCCTAACACTTACACTATCCTAGGGCTGATGCTAACCCTAACCCTAACCCTAACACTATCCTAGGTCTGATGCTAACCCTAAACCTAACACTATCCTAGGGCTGATGCTAACCCTAACCCTAACCCTAACACTATCCTAGGGCTGATGTTAACCCTAACACTAACACTATCCTAGGGCTGATGCTAACCCTAACCCTAACCCTAACACTCTCCTAGGGCTGATGCTAACCCTAACCCTAACACTAACCTAGGCCTGATGCTAACCCTAACCCTAACACTATCCTAGGGCTGATGCTAACCCTAACCCTAACACTATCCTAGGCCTGATGCTAAACCTATCCCTAACCCTAACACTCTCCTAGGGCTGATGCTAACCCTAACCCTAACACTATCCTAGGGCTGATGCTAACCCTAACCCTAACACTATCCTAATTCTGATGCTAACCCTAGCCCTCACACTATCCTAGGCCTGATGATAACCCTAACCCTAACCTTAACACTATCCTACGGCTGATGCTAACCCTAACCCTATTCCTAACACTATCCTAGAGCTGATGCTAACCCTAACACTAACACTATCCTAGGCCTGATGATAACCCTAACCCTAACCCTAACACTATCCTAGGGCTGATGCTAACCCTAACCCTAACACTATCCTAGGGCTGATGCTAACCCTAACGCTAACCCTAACACTATCCTTGAACTGATGCTAACCCTAACCCTAACCCTAACGCTATCCTAGGCCTAATGATAACCCTAACCCTAACCCTAACACTATCCTAGGGTTTATGTTAACCCTAACCCTAACACTATCCTAGGGCTGATGCTAACCCTAACCCTAACCCTAACACTATCCTAGGGCTGATGCTAACCCTAACACTAACACTATCCTAGGGCTGATGCTAACCCTAACCCTAACACTAACACTATCCTAGGGCTGATGCTAACCCTAACCCTAACTCTAACACTATCTTTGGGCTGAGGCTAACCCTAACCCAAACACTATCCTACGGCTGATGCTAACCCTAACCCTAACACTATCCTAGGGCTGATGCTAACCATAACCCTAACCCTAACACTATCCTAGGGCTGATGCTAACCCTAACGCTAAGCCTAACACTATCCTTGAACTGATGCTAACCCTAACCCTAACCTTAACACTATCCTACGCCTGATGATAACCCTAACCCTAACCCTAACACTATCCTAGGGTTTATGTTAACCCTAACCCTAACACTATCCTAGGGCGGATGCTAACCCTAACCCTAACCCTAACACTATCCTAGGGCTGATGCTAACCCTAACACTAACACTATCCTAGGGCTGATGCTAACCCTAACCCTAACCCTAACACTATCCTAGGGCTGATGCTAACCCTAACCCTAACTCTAACACTATCTTAGGGCTGAGGCTAACGCTAACCAAACCACTATCCTACGGCTGATGCTAACCCTAACCCTAACCCTAACACTATCCTAAGGCTGATGCTAACCCTAACATTAACACTATCCTGGGCCTGGTGATAACCCTAACGCTAACCCTAACACTATCGTAGGGCTGATGCTAACCCTAGCCCTCACACTATCCTGGGCCTGATGATAACCCTAACCCTAACCTTAACACTATCCTAGGGCTGATGCTAACCCTAACCCTAACCCTAACACTATCCTAGGGCTGATGCTAACCCTAACACTAACACTCTCCTAGGGCTGATGCTAACCCTAACCCTAACACTATCCTAGGCCTGATGCTAACCCTAACCCTAACACTATCCTAAAGCTGATGCTAACCATAATCCTAACCCTAACACTATCCTAGGCCTGATGTTAACCCTATCCCTAACCCTAACACTCTCCTAGGGCTGAGGCTAACCCTAAACCTAACACTATCCTAGGGCTGATGCTAACCCTAACCCTAACCCTAACACTATCCTAGGGTTGATCCTAACCCTAACCCTAACACTATCCTAGGGCTGATGCTAACCCTAACCCTAACCCTAACACTATCCTAGGGCTGATGCTAACCCTAACACTAACACTATCCTAGGGCTGATGCTAACCATAACCCTAACCCTAACACTATCCTAGGGCTGATGCTAAACCTAACACTAACACTATCCTAGGTTTGATGCTAACCTAACCCTAACCCTAACACTATCCTAAGTCTGATGCTAACCCTAGCCCTCACACTATCCTAGGCCTGATGATAACCCTAACCCTAACCTTAACACTATCCTAGGGCTGATGCTAACCCTAACCCTAACCCTAACACTATCCTAGAGCTGATGCTAACCCTAACCCTAACACTATCCTAGGCCTGATGATAACCCTAAACCTAACCCTAACACTATCCTAGGGCTGATGCTAACCCTAAACCTAACACTATCCTAGGGCTGATGCTAACCCTAACCCTAACCCTAACACTATCCTAGGGCTGATGCTAACCCTAACGCTAAGCCTAACACTATCCTTGAACTGATGCTAACCCTAACCCTAACCCTAACACTATCCTAGGCCTGATGATAACCCTAACCCTAACCCTAACACTATCCTATGGTTTATGTTAACCCTAACCCTAACACTATCCTAGGGCTGATGCTAATCCTATCCCTAACCCTAACACTATCCTAGGGCGGATGCTAACCCTAACCCTAACCCTAACACTATCCTAGGCCTGATGCTAACCCTAACCCTAACCCTAACACTATCCTAGGCCTGATGGTAACCCTATCCCTAACCCTAACACTCTCCTAGGGCTGAGGCTAACCCTAACCCTAACACTATCCTAGGGCTGATGCTAACCCTAACCCTAACACTAACACTATCCTAGGGTTGATGCTAACCCTAACCCTAACACTATCCTAGGGCTGATGCTAACCCTAACCCTAACCCTAACACTATCCTAGGGCTGATGCTAACCCTAACCCTAACACTATCCTAGGGCTGATGCTAACCCTAACCCTAACCCTAACACTATCCTAGGGCTGATGCTAACCCTAACCCTAACACTATCCTAGGGCTGATGCTAACCCTAACCCTAACCCTAACACTATCCTAAGTCTGATGCTAACCCTAGCCCTCACACTATCCTAGGCCTGATGGTAACCCTAACCCTAACCTTAACACTATCCGAGGGCTGATGCTAACCCTAACCCTAAATCTAACACTATCCTAGAGCTGATGCTAACCCTAACCCTAACACTATCCTAGGCCTGATGGTAACCCTAACCCTAACCCTAACACTATCCTAGGGCTGATGCTAACCCTAACCCTAACACTATCCTAGGGCTGATGCTAACCATAACCCTAACCCTAACACTGTCCTAGGGCTGATGCTAACCCTAACGCTAAGCCTAACACTATCCTTGAACTGATGCTAACCCTAACCCTAACCTTAACACTATCCTACGCCTGATGATAACCCTAACCCTAACCCTAACACTATCCTAGGGTTTATGTTAACCCTAACCCTAACACTATCCTAGGGCGGATGCTAACCCTAACCCTAACCCTAACACTATCCTAGGGCTGATGCTAACCCTAACACTAACACTATCCTAGGGCTGATGCTAACCCTAACCCTAACCCTAACACTATCCTAGGGCTGATGCTAACCCTAACCCTAACTTTAACACTATCTTACGGCTGAGGCTAACGCTAACCAAACCACTATCCTACGGCTGATGCTAACCCTAACCCTAACCCTAACACTATCCTAAGGCTGATGCTAACCCTAACACTAACACTATCCTGGGCCTGGTGATAACCCTAACGCTAACCCTAACACTATCGTAGGGCTGATGCTAACCCTAGCCCTCACACTATCCTGGGCCTGATGATAACCCTAACCCTAACCTTAACACTATTCCAGGGCTGATGCTAACCCTAACCCTAACCCTAACACTATCCTAGGGCTGATGCTAACCCTAACACTAACACTCTCCTAGGGCTGATGCTAACCCTAACCCTAACACTATCCTAGGCCTGATGCTAACCCTAACCCTAACACTATCCTAAAGCTGATGCTAACCATAATCCTAACCCTAACACTATCCTAGGCCTGATGTTAACCCTATCCCTAACCCTAACACTCTCCTAGGGCTGAGGCTAACCCTAAACCTAACACTATCCTAGGGCTGATGCTAACCCTAACCCTAACCCTAACACTATCCTAGGGTTGATGCTAACCCTAACCCTAACACTATCCTAGGGCTGATGCTAACCCTAACACTAACCCTAACACTATCCTAGGGCTGATGCTAACCCTAACACTAACACTATCCTAGGGCTGATGCTAACCATAACCCTAACCCTAACACTATCCTAGGGCTGATGCTAAACCTAACACTAACACTATCCTAGGTTTGATGCTAACCTAACCCTAACCCTAACACTATCCTAAGTCTGATGCTAACCCTAGCCCTCACACTATCCTAGGCCTGATGATAACCCTAACCCTAACCTTAACACTATCCTAGGGCTGATGCTAACCCTAACCCTAACCCTAACACTATCCTAGAGCTGATGCTAACCCTAACCCTAACACTATCCTAGGCCTGATGATAACCCTAAACCTAACCCTAACACTATCCTAGGGCTGATGCTAACCCTAAACCTAACACTATCCTAGGGCTGATGCTAACCCTAACCCTAACCCTAACACTATCCTAGGGCTGATGCTAACCCTAACGCTAAGCCTAACACTATCCTTGAACTGATGCTAACCCTAACCCTAACCCTAACACTATCCTAGGCCTGATGATAACCCTAACCCTAACCCTAACACTATCCTATGGTTTATGTTAACCCTAACCCTAACACTATCCTAGGGCTGATGCTAATCCTATCCCTAACCCTAACACTATCCTAGGGCGGATGCTAACCCTAACCCTAACCCTAACACTATCCTAGGGCTTATGCTAACCCTAACACTAACACTATCCTAGGGCTGATGCTAACCCTAACCCTAACCCTAACACTATCCTAGGGCTGATGCTAACCCTAACCCTAACTCTAACACTATCTTAGGGCTGAGGCTAACCCTAACCCAAACACTATCCTACGGCTGATGCTAACCCTAACACTAACCCTAACACTATCCTAAGGCTGATGCTAACCCTAACCCTAACACTAACCTAGGCCTGATGCTAACCCTAACCCTAACACTATCCTAGGGCTGATGCTAACCCTAACCCTAACACTATCCTAGGCCTGATGCTAAACCTATCCGTAACCCTAACACTCTCCTAGGGCTGATGCTAACCCTAACCCTAACACTATCCTAGGGCTGATGCTAACCCTAACCCTAACCCTATCACTATCCTAAGTCTGATGCTAACCCTAGCCCTCACACTATCCTAGGCCTGATGATAACCCTAACCCTAACCTTAACACTATCCTATGTCTGATGATAACCCTAAACCTAACACTATCCTAGTGCTGATGCTAACCCTAACCCTAACCCTAACACTATCCTAGGGCTGAGGCTAACCCTAAACCTAACACTATCCTAGGGCTGATGCTAACCCTAACCCTAACCCTAACACTATCCTAGGGTTGATGCTAACCCTAACCCTAACACTATCCTAGGGCTGATGCTAACCCTAACCCTAACCCTAACACTATCCTAGGGCTGATGCTAACCCTAACACTAACACTATGCTAGGGCTGATGCTAACCATAACCCTAACCCTAACACTATCCTAGGCCTGATGCTAACCCTAACCCTAACACTTACACTATCCTAGGGCTGATGCTAACCCTAACCCTAACCCTAACACTATTCTAGGTCTGATGCTAACCCTAAACCTAACACTATCCTAGGGCTGATGCTAACCCTAACCCTAACCCTAACACTATCCTAGGGCTGATGTTAACCCTAACCCTAACACTATCCTAGGGCTGATGCTAACCCTAACCCTAACCCTAACACTCTCCTAGGGCTGATGCTAACCCTAACCCTAACCCTAACACTATCCTAGGGCGGATGCTAACCCTAACCCTAACCCTAACACTATCCTAGGGCTGATGCTAACCCTAACACTAACACTATCCTAGGGCTGATGCTAACCCTAACCCTAACTCTAACACTATCTTAGGGCTGAGGCTAACGCTAACCAAAACACTATCCTACGGCTGTTGCTAACCCTAACCCTAACCCTAACACTATCCTAAGGCTGATGCTAACCCTACCACTAACACTATCCTGGGCCTGGTGCTAACCCTAACGCTAACCCTAACACTATCGTAGGGCTGATGCTAACCCTAGCCCTCACACTATCCTGGCCCTGATGATAACCCTAACCCTAACCTTAACACTATCCTAGGGCTGATGCTAACCCTAACCTTAACCCTAACACTATCCTAGGGCTGATGCTAACCCTAACACTAACACTCTCCTAGGGCTGATGCTAACCCTAACCCTAACACTATCCTAGGGCTGATGCTAACCCTAACCCTAACCCTAACACTTTCCTAGGGCTGATGCTAACCCTAACGCTAAGCCTAACACTATCCTTGAACTGATGCTAACCCTAACCCTAACCCTAACACTATCCTACGCCTGATGATAACCCTAACCCTAACCCTAACACTATCCTAGGGCTGATGCTAACCCTAACCCTAACACTATCCTAGGCCTGATGCTAACCCTAACCCTAACACTTACACTATCCTAGGGCTGATGCTAACCCTAACCCTAACCCTAACACTATCCTAGGTCTGATGCTAACCCTAAACCTAACACTATCCTAGGGCTGATGCTAACCCTAACCCTAACCCTAACACTATCCTAGGGCTGATGTTAACCCTAACCCTAACACTATCCTAGGGCTGATGCTAACCCTAACCCTAACCCTATCACTCTCCTAGGGCTGATGCTAACCCTAACCCTAACCCTAACACTATCCTAGGGCGGATGCTAACCCTAACCCTAACCCTAACACTATCCTAGGGCTTATGCTAACCCTAACACTAACACTATCCTAGGGCTGATGCTAACCCTAACCCTAACCCTAACACTATTCTAGGTCTGATGCTAACCCTAAACCTAACACTATCCTAGGGCTGATGCTAACCCTAACCCTAACCCTAACACTATCCTAGGGCTGATGTTAACCCTAACCCTAACACTATCCTAGGGCTGATGCTAACCCTAACCCTAACCCTAACACTCTCCTAGGGCTGATGCTAACCCTAACCCTAACCCTAACACTATCCTAGGGCGGATGCTAACCCTAACCCTAACCCTAACACTATCCTAGGGCTGATGCTAACCCTAACACTAACACTATCCTAGGGCTGATGCTAACCCTAACCCTAACTCTAACACTATCTTAGGGCTGAGGCTAACGCTAACCAAAACACTATCCTACGGCTGTTGCTAACCCTAACCCTAACCCTAACACTATCCTAAGGCTGATGCTAACCCTACCACTAACACTATCCTGGGCCTGGTGCTAACCCTAACGCTAACCCTAACACTATCGTAGGGCTGATGCTAACCCTAGCCCTCACACTATCCTGGCCCTGATGATAACCCTAACCCTAACCTTAACACTATCCTAGGGCTGATGCTAACCCTAACCTTAACCCTAACACTATCCTAGGGCTGATGCTAACCCTAACACTAACACTCTCCTAGGGCTGATGCTAACCCTAACCCTAACACTATCCTAGGGCTGATGCTAACCCTAACCCTAACCCTAACACTTTCCTAGGGCTGATGCTAACCCTAACGCTAAGCCTAACACTATCCTTGAACTGATGCTAACCCTAACCCTAACCCTAACACTATCCTACGCCTGATGATAACCCTAACCCTAACCCTAACACTATCCTAGGGCTGATGCTAACCCTAACCCTAACACTATCCTAGGCCTGATGCTAACCCTAACCCTAACACTTACACTATCCTAGGGCTGATGCTAACCCTAACCCTAACCCTAACACTATCCTAGGTCTGATGCTAACCCTAAACCTAACACTATCCTAGGGCTGATGCTAACCCTAACCCTAACCCTAACACTATCCTAGGGCTGATGTTAACCCTAACCCTAACACTATCCTAGGGCTGATGCTAACCCTAACCCTAACCCTATCACTCTCCTAGGGCTGATGCTAACCCTAACCCTAACCCTAACACTATCCTAGGGCGGATGCTAACCCTAACCCTAACCCTAACACTATCCTAGGGCTTATGCTAACCCTAACACTAACACTATCCTAGGGCTGATGCTAACCCTAACCCTAACCCTAACACTATCCTAGGGCTGATGCTAACCCTAACCCTAACTCTAACACTATCTTAGGGCTGAGGCTAACCCTAACCCAAACACTATCCTACGGCTGATGCTAACCCTAACCCTAACCCTAACACTATCCTAAGGCTGATGCTAACCCTAACACTAACACTATCCTGGGCCTGGTGCTAACCCTAACCCTAACCCTAACACTATCCTAGGGCTGATGCTAACCCTAACCCTAATACTATCCTAGGGCTGATGCTAACCCTAACCCTAACCCTAACACTATCCTAGGGCTGATGCTAACCCTAACCCTAACCCTAACACTATCCTAGGGCTGATGCTAACCCTAACCCTAACACTATCCTAGGCCTGATGCTAACCCTAACCCTAACACTTACACTATCCTAGGGCTGATGCTAACCCTAACCCTAACCCTAACACTATCCTAGGTCTGATGCTAACCCTAAACCTAACACTATCCTAGGGCTGATGCTAACCCTAACCCTAACCCTAACACTATCCTAGGGCTGATGTTAACCCTAACCCTAACACTATCCTAGGGCTGATGCTAACCCTAACCCTAACCCTAACACTCTCCTAGGGCTGATGCTAACCCTAACCCTAACCCTAACACTATCCTAGGGCGGATGCTAACCCTAACCCTAACCCTAACACTATCCTAGGGCTGATGCTAACCCTAACACTAACACTATCCTAGGGCTGATGCTAACCCTAACCCTAACCCTAACACTATCCTAGGGCTGATGCTAACCCTAACCCTAACTCTAACACTATCTTAGGGCTGAGGCTAACGCTAACCAAAACACTATCCTACGGCTGATGCTAACCCTAACCCTAACCCTAACACTATCCTAAGGCTGATGCTAACCCTAACACTAACACTATCCTGGGCCTGGTGCTAACCCTAACGCTAACCCTAACACTATCGTAGGGCTGATGCTAACCCTAGCCCTCACACTATCCTGGCCCTGATGATAACCCTAACCCTAACCTTAACACTATCCTAGGCCTGATGCTAACCCTAACCCTAACCCTAACACTATCCTAGGGCTGATGCTAACCCTAACACTAACACTCTCCTAGGGCTGATGCTAACCCTAACCCTAACACTATCCTAGGCCTGATGCTAACCCTATCCCTAACCCTAACACTCTCCTAGGGCTGAGGCTAACCCTAAACCTAACACTATCCTAGGGCTGATGCTAACCCTAACCCTAACCCTAACACTATCCTAGGGTTGATGCTAACCCTAACCCTAACACTATCCTAGGGCTGATGCTAACCCTAACCCTAACCCTAACACTATCCTAGGGCTGATGCTAACCCTAACACTAACACTATCCCAGGGCTGATGCTAACCATAACCCTAACCCTAACACTATCCTAGGGCTAATGCTAAACCTAACACTAACACTATCCTAGGGTTGATGCTAACCTAACCCTAACCCTAACACTATCCTAAGTCTGATGCTAACCCTAGCCCTCACACTATCCTAGGCCTGATGATAACCCTAACCCTAACCTTAACACTATCCTAGGGCTGATGCTAACCCTAACCCTAACCCTAACACTATCCTAGAGCTGATGCTAACCCTAACCCTAACACTATCCTAGGCCTGATGATAACCCTAAACCTAACCCTAACACTATCCTAGGGCTGATACTAACCCTAAACCTAACACTATCCTAGGGCTGATGCTAACCCTAACCCAAACCCTAACACTATCCTAGGGCTGATGCTAACCCTAACGCTAAGCCTAACACTATCCTTGTACTGATGCTAACCCTAACCCTAACCCTAACACTATCCTAGGCCTGATGATAACCCTAACCCTAACCCTAACACTATCCTAGGGTTTTTGTTTACCCTAACCCTAACACTATCCTAGGGCTGATGCTAATCCTATCCCTAACCCTAACACTATCCTAGGGCGGATGCTAACCCTAACCCTAACCCTAACACTATCCTAGGTCTTATGCTAACCCTAACACTAACACTATCCTAGGGCTGATGCTAACCCTAACCCTAACCCTAACACTATCCTAGGGCTGATGCTAACCCTAACCCTAACTCTAACACTATCTTAGGGCTGAGGCTAACCCTAACCCAAACACTATCCTACGGCTGATGCTAACCCTAACCCTAACCCTAACACTATCCTAAGGCTGATGCTAACCCTAACACTAACACTATCCTGGGCCTGGTGCTAACCCTAACCCTAACCCTAACACTATCCTAGGGCTGATGCTAACCCTAACCCTAATACTATCCTAGGGCTGATGCTAACCCTAACCCTAACCCTAACACTATCCTAGGCCTGATGCTAACCCTAACCCTAACACTTACACTATCCTAGGGCTGATGCTAACCCTAACCCTAACCCTAACACTATTCTAGGTCTGATGCTAACCCTAAACCTAACACTATCCTAGGGCTGATGCTAACCCTAACCCTAACCCTAACACTATCCTAGGGCTGATGTTAACCCTAACCCTAACACTATCCTAGGGCTGATGCTAACCCTAACCCTAACCCTAACACTCTCCTAGGGCTGATGCTAACCCTAACCCTAACCCTAACACTATCCTAGGGCGGATGCTAACCCTAACCCTAACCCTAACACTATCCTAGGGCTGATGCTAACCCTAACACTAACACTATCCTAGGGCTGATGCTAACCCTAACCCTAACTCTAACACTATCTTAGGGCTGAGGCTAACGCTAACCAAAACACTATCCTACGGCTGTTGCTAACCCTAACCCTAACCCTAACACTATCCTAAGGCTGATGCTAACCCTACCACTAACACTATCCTGGGCCTGGTGCTAACCCTAACGCTAACCCTAACACTATCGTAGGGCTGATGCTAACCCTAGCCCTCACACTATCCTGGCCCTGATGATAACCCTAACCCTAACCTTAACACTATCCTAGGGCTGATGCTAACCCTAACCTTAACCCTAACACTATCCTAGGGCTGATGCTAACCCTAACACTAACACTCTCCTAGGGCTGATGCTAACCCTAACCCTAACACTATCCTAGGGCTGATGCTAACCCTAACCCTAACCCTAACACTTTCCTAGGGCTGATGCTAACCCTAACGCTAAGCCTAACACTATCCTTGAACTGATGCTAACCCTAACCCTAACCCTAACACTATCCTACGCCTGATGATAACCCTAACCCTAACCCTAACACTATCCTAGGGCTGATGCTAACCCTAACACTAACACTATCCTAGGCCTGATGCTAACCCTAACCCTAACACTTACACTATCCTAGGGCTGATGCTAACCCTAACCCTAACCCTAACACTATCCTAGGTCTGATGCTAACCCTAAACCTAACACTATCCTAGGGCTGATGCTAACCCTAACCCTAACCCTAACACTATCCTAGGGCTGATGTTAACCCTAACCCTAACACTATCCTAGGGCTGATGCTAACCCTAACCCTAACCCTATCACTCTCCTAGGGCTGATGCTAACCCTAACCCTAACCCTAACACTATCCTAGGGCGGATGCTAACCCTAACCCTAACCCTAACACTATCCTAGGGCTTATGCTAACCCTAACACTAACACTATCCTAGGGCTGATGCTAACCCTAACCCTAACCCTAACACTATCCTAGGGCTGATGCTAACCCTAACCCTAACTCTAACACTATCTTAGGGCTGAGGCTAACCCTAACCCAAACACTATCCTACGGCTGATGCTAACCCTAACCCTAACCCTAACACTATCCTAAGGCTGATGCTAACCCTAACACTAACACTATCCTGGGCCTGGTGCTAACCCTAACCCTAACCCTAACACTATCCTAGGGCTGATGCTAACCCTAACCCTAATACTATCCTAGGGCTGATGCTAACCCTAACCCTAACCCTAACACTATCCTAGGGCTGATGCTAACCCTAACCCTAACCCTAACACTATCCTAGGGCTGATGCTAACCCTAACCCTAACACTATCCTAGGCCTGATGCTAACCCTAACCCTAACACTTACACTATCCTAGGGCTGATGCTAACCCTAACCCTAACCCTAACACTATCCTAGGTCTGATGCTAACCCTAAACCTAACACTATCCTAGGGCTGATGCTAACCCTAACCCTAACCCTAACACTATCCTAGGGCTGATGTTAACCCTAACCCTAACACTATCCTAGGGCTGATGCTAACCCTAACCCTAACCCTAACACTCTCCTAGGGCTGATGCTAACCCTAACCCTAACCCTAACACTATCCTAGGGCGGATGCTAACCCTAACCCTAACCCTAACACTATCCTAGGGCTGATGCTAACCCTAACACTAACACTATCCTAGGGCTGATGCTAACCCTAACCCTAACCCTAACACTATCCTAGGGCTGATGCTAACCCTAACCCTAACTCTAACACTATCTTAGGGCTGAGGCTAACGCTAACCAAAACACTATCCTACGGCTGATGCTAACCCTAACCCTAACCCTAACACTATCCTAAGGCTGATGCTAACCCTAACACTAACACTATCCTGGGCCTGGTGCTAACCCTAACGCTAACCCTAACACTATCGTAGGGCTGATGCTAACCCTAGCCCTCACACTATCCTGGCCCTGATGATAACCCTAACCCTAACCTTAACACTATCCTAGGCCTGATGCTAACCCTAACCCTAACCCTAACACTATCCTAGGGCTGATGCTAACCCTAACACTAACACTCTCCTAGGGCTGATGCTAACCCTAACCCTAACACTATCCTAGGCCTGATGCTAACCCTATCCCTAACCCTAACACTCTCCTAGGGCTGAGGCTAACCCTAAACCTAACACTATCCTAGGGCTGATGCTAACCCTAACCCTAACCCTAACACTATCCTAGGGTTGATGCTAACCCTAACCCTAACACTATCCTAGGGCTGATGCTAACCCTAACCCTAACCCTAACACTATCCTAGGGCTGATGCTAACCCTAACACTAACACTATCCCAGGGCTGATGCTAACCATAACCCTAACCCTAACACTATCCTAGGGCTAATGCTAAACCTAACACTAACACTATCCTAGGGTTGATGCTAACCTAACCCTAACCCTAACACTATCCTAAGTCTGATGCTAACCCTAGCCCTCACACTATCCTAGGCCTGATGATAACCCTAACCCTAACCTTAACACTATCCTAGGGCTGATGCTAACCCTAACCCTAACCCTAACACTATCCTAGAGCTGATGCTAACCCTAACCCTAACACTATCCTAGGCCTGATGATAACCCTAAACCTAACCCTAACACTATCCTAGGGCTGATACTAACCCTAAACCTAACACTATCCTAGGGCTGATGCTAACCCTAACCCAAACCCTAACACTATCCTAGGGCTGATGCTAACCCTAACGCTAAGCCTAACACTATCCTTGTACTGATGCTAACCCTAACCCTAACCCTAACACTATCCTAGGCCTGATGATAACCCTAACCCTAACCCTAACACTATCCTAGGGTTTTTGTTTACCCTAACCCTAACACTATCCTAGGGCTGATGCTAATCCTATCCCTAACCCTAACACTATCCTAGGGCGGATGCTAACCCTAACCCTAACCCTAACACTATCCTAGGTCTTATGCTAACCCTAACACTAACACTATCCTAGGGCTGATGCTAACCCTAACCCTAACCCTAACACTATCCTAGGGCTGATGCTAACCCTAACCCTAACTCTAACACTATCTTAGGGCTGAGGCTAACCCTAACCCAAACACTATCCTACGGCTGATGCTAACCCTAACCCTAACCCTAACACTATCCTAAGGCTGATGCTAACCCTAACACTAACACTATCCTGGGCCTGGTGCTAACCCTAACCCTAACCCTAACACTATCCTAGGGCTGATGCTAACCCTAACCCTAATACTATCTTAGGGCTGATGCTAACCCTAACCCTAACCCTAACACTATCCTAGGGCTGATGCTAACCCTAACCCTAACCCTAACAGTACCCTAGGGCTGATGCTAACCCTAAACCTAACACTATCCTAGGCCTGATGCTAACCCTAACCCTAACACTTACACTATCCTAGGGCTGATGCTAACCCTAACCCTAACCCTAACACTATCCTAGGTCTGATGCTAACCCTAAACCTAACACTATCCTAGGGCTGATGCTAACCCTAAACCTAACCCTAACACTATCCTAGGGCTGATGTTAACCCTAACCCTAACACTATCCTAGGGCTGATGCTAACCCTAACGCTAACCCTAACACTATCCTTGAACTGATGCTAACCATAACCCTAACCCTAACGCTATCCTAGGCCTGATGATAACCCTAACCCTAACCCTAACACTATCCTAGGGTTTATGTTAACCCTAACACTAACACTATCCTAGGGCTGATGCTAACCCTAACCCTAACCCTAACACTATCCTAGGGCTGATGCTAACCCTAACATTAACACTATCCTAGGGCTGATGCTAACCCTAACCCTAACACTAACACTATCCTAGGGCTGATGCTAACCCTAACCCTAACTCTAACACTATCTTTGGGCTGAGGCTAACCCTAACCCAAACACTATCCTACGGCTGATGTTAAGCCTAACCCTAACCCTAACACTATCCTAAGGCTGATGCTAACCCTAACACTAACACTATCCTAGGGCTGATGCTAACCCTAACCCTAACCCTAACACTATCCTAGGGCTGATGCTAACCCTAAACCTAATACTATCCTAGGGGTGATGCTAACCCTAACCCTAACCCTAACACTATCCTAGGGCTGATGCTAACCCTATCCCTAACCCTAACACTATCCTAAGGCTGATGCTAACCCTAACCCTAACACTATCCTAGGCCTGATGCTAACCCTAACCCTAACCCTAACACTATCCTAGGGCTGATGATAACCCTAACCCTAATACTATCCTAGGGCTGATGCTAACCCTAACCCTAACCCTAACACTCTCCTAGGGCTGATGCTAACCCTAAACCTAACCCTAACACTATCCTAGGGCTGATGCTAACCCTAACCCTAACACTATCCTAGGCCTGATGCTAACCCTAACCCTAACCCTAACACTATCCTAGGCCTGATGCTAACCCTATCCCTAACCCTAACACTCTCCTAGGGCTGAGGCTAACCCTAACCCTAACACTATCCTTGGGGTGATGCTAACCCTAACCCTAACCCTAACACTATCCTAGGGGTGATGCTAACCCTAACCCTAACCCTAACACTATCCTAGGGCTGATGTTAACCCTAACCCTAACACTATCCTAGGGCTGATGCTAACCCTAACCCTAACCCTAACACTATCCTAGGGCTGATGCTAACCCTAACCCTAACACTATCCTAGGGCTGATGCTAACCCTAACCCTAACCCTAACACTATCCTAAGTCTGATGCTAACCCTAGCCCTCACACTATCCTAGGCCTGATGATAACCCTAACCCTAACCTTAACACTATCCTAGGGCTGATGCTAACCCTAACCCTATATCTAACACTATCCTAGAGCTGATGCTAACCCTAACCCTAACACTATCCTAGGCCTGATGGTAACCCTAACCCTAACCCTAACACTCTCCTAGGGCTGATGCTAACCCTAAACCTAACCCTAACACTATCCTAGGCCTGATGCTAACCCTAACCCTAACACTATTATAGGGCTGATGCTAACCCTAACCCTAACCCTAACACTATCCTAGGCCTGATGCTAACCCTATCCCTAACCCTAACACTCTCCTAGGGCTGAGGCTAACCCTAACCCTAACACTATCCTAGGGCTGATGCTAACCCTAACCCTAACCCTAACACTATCCTAGGGTTGATGCTAACCCTAACCCTAACACTATCCTAGGGCTGATGCTAACCCTAACCCTAACCCTAACACTATCCTAGGGCTGATGCTAACCCTAACACTAACACTATCCTAGGGCTGATGCTAACCATAACCCTAACCCTAACACTAATCTAGGGCTGATGCTAAACCTAACACTAACACTATCCTAGGGTTGATGCTAACCTAACCCTAACCCTAACACTATCCTAAGTCTGATGCTAACCCTAGCCCTCACACTATCCTAGGCCTGATGATAACCCTAACCCTAACCTTAACACTATCCTAGGGCTGATGCTAACCCTAAACCTAACACTATCCTAGGGCTGATGCTAACCCTAACCCTAACCCTAACACTTTCCTAGGGCTGATGCTAACCCTAACGCTAAGCCTAACACTATCCTTGAACTGATGCTAACCCTAACCCTAACCCTAACACTATCCTACGCCTGATGATAACCCTAACCCTAACCCTAACACTATCCTAGGGTTTATGTTAACCCTAACCCTAACACTATCCTAGGGCTGATGCTAATCCTATCCCTAACCCTAACACTATCCTAGGGCGGATGCTAACCCTAACCCTAACCCTAACACTATCCTAGGGCTTATGCTAACCCTAACACTAACACTATCCTAGGGCTGATGCTAACCCTAACCCTAACCCTAACACTATCCTAGGGCTGATGCTAACCCTAACCCTAACTCTGACACTATCTTAGGGCTGAGGCTAACCCTAACCCAAACACTATCCTACGGCTGATGCTAACCCTAACCCTAACCCTAACACTATCCTAAGGCTGATGCTAACCCTAACATTAACACTATCCTGGGCCTGGTGCTAACCCTAACCCTAACCCTAACACTATCCTAGGGCTCATGCTAACCCTAACCCTAATACTATCCTAGGGCTGATGCTAACCCTAACCCTAACCCTAACACTATCCTAGGGCTGATGCTAACCCTAACCCTAACCCTAACACTATCCTAGGGCTGATGCTAACCCTAACAGTAACACTATCCTAGGCCTGATGCTAACCTTAACCCTAACACTTACACTATCCTAGGGCTGATGCTAACCCTAACCCTAACCCTAACACTATCCTAGGTCTGATGCTAACCCTAAACCTAACACTATCCTAGGGCTGATGCTAACCCTAACCCTAACCCTAACACTATCCTAGGGCTGATGTTAACCCTAACCCTAACAGTATCCTAGGGCTGATGCTAACCCTAACCCTAACCCTAACACTCTCCTAGGGCTGATGCTAACCCTAACCCTAACCCTAACACTATCCTAGGGCGGATGCTAACCCTAACCCTAACCCTAACACTATCCTAGGGCTGATGCTAACCCTAACACTAACACTATCCTAGGGCTGATGCTAACCCTAACCCTAACCCTAACACTATCCTAGTGCTGATGCTAACCCTAACCCTAACTCTAACACTATCTTAGGGCTGAGGCTAACGCTAACCAAAACACTATCCTACGATTGATGCTAACCCTAACCGTAACCCTAACACTATCCTAAGGCTGATGCTAACCCTAACACTAACACTATCCTGGGCCTGGTGCTAACCCTAACGCTAACCCTAACACTATCGTAGGGCTGATGCTAACCCTAGCCCTCACACTATCCTGGCCCTGATGATAACCCTAACCCTAACCTTAACACTATCATAGGGCTGATGCTAACCCTAACCCTAACCCTAACACTATCCTATGGCTGATGCTAACCCTAACACTAACACTCTCCTAGGGCTGATGCTAACCCTAACCCTAACACTATCCTAGGCCTGATGCTAACCCTATCCCTAACCCTAACACTCTCCTAGGGCTGAGGCTAACCCTAAACCTAACACTATCCTAGGGCTGATGCTAACCCTAACCCTAACCCTAACACTATCCTAGGGTTGATGCTAACCCTAACCCTAACACTATCCTAGGGCTGATGCTAACCCTAACCCTAACCCTAACAGTATCCTAGGGCTGATGCTAACCCTAACACTAACACTATCCTAGGGCTGATGCTAACCATAACCCTAACCCTAACACTATCCTAGGGCTGATGCTAAACCTAACACTAACACTATCCTAGGGTTGATGCTAACCTAACCCTAACCCTAACACTATCCTAAGTCTGATGCTAACCCTAGCCCTCACACTATCCTAGGCCTGATGATAACCCTAACCCTAACCTTAACACTATCCTAGGGCTGATGCTAACCCTAAACCTAACACTATCCTAGGGCTGATGCTAACCCTAACCCTAACCCTAACACTTTCCTAGGGCTGATGCTAACCCTAACGCTAAGCCTAACACTATCCTTGAACTGATGCTAACCCTAACCCTAACCCTAACACTATCCTACGCCTGATGATAACCCTAACCCTAACCCTAACACTATCCTAGGGTTTATGTTAACCCTAACCCTAACACTATCCTAGGGCTGATGCTAATCCTATCCCTAACCCTAACACTATCCTAGGGCGGATGCTAACCCTAACCCTAACCCTAACACTATCCTAGGGCTTATGCTAACCCTAACACTAACACTATCCTAGGGCTGATGCTAACCCTAACCCTAACCCTAACACTATCCTAGGGCTGATGCTAACCCTAACCCTAACTCTGACACTATCTTAGGGCTGAGGCTAACCCTAACCCAAACACTATCCTACGGCTGATGCTAACCCTAACCCTAACCCTAACACTATCCTAAGGCTGATGCTAACCCTAACATTAACACTATCCTGGGCCTGGTGCTAACCCTAACCCTAACCCTAACACTATCCTAGGGCTCATGCTAACCCTAACCCTAATACTATCCTAGGGCTGATGCTAACCCTAACCCTAACCCTAACACTATCCTAGGGCTGATGCTAACCCTAATCCTAACCCTAACACTATCCTAGGGCTGATGCTAACCCTAACCCTAACACTATCCTAGGCCTGATGCTAACCTTAACCCTAACACTTACACTATCCTAGGGCTGATGCTAACCCTAACCCTAACCCTAACACTATCCTAGGTCTGATGCTAACCCTAAACCTAACACTATCCTAGGGCTGATGCTAACCCTAACCCTAACCCTAACACTATCCTAGGGCTGATGTTAACCCTAACCCTAACAGTATCCTAGGGCTGATGCTAACCCTAACCCTAACCCTAACACTCTCCTAGGGCTGATGCTAACCCTAACCCTAACCCTAACACTATCCTAGGGCGGATGCTAACCCTAACCCTAACCCTAACACTATCCTAGGGCTGATGCTAACCCTAACACTAACACTATCCTAGGGCTGATGCTAACCCTAACCCTAACCCTAACACTATCCTAGTGCTGATGCTAACCCTAACCCTAACTCTAACACTATCTTAGGGCTGAGGCTAACGCTAACCAAAACACTATCCTACGGTTGATGCTAACCCTAACCGTAACCCTAACACTATCCTAAGGCTGATGCTAACCCTAACACTAACACTATCCTGGGCCTGGTGCTAACCCTAACGCTAACCCTAACACTATCGTAGGGCTGATGCTAACCGTAGCCCTCACACTATCCTGGCCCTGATGATAACCCTAACCCTAACCTGAACACTATCATAGGGCTGATGCTAACCCTAACCCTAACCCTAACACTATCCTATGGCTGATGCTAACCCTAACACTAACACTCTCCTAGGGCTGATGCTAACCCTAACCCTAACACTATCCTAGGCCTGATGCTAACCCTATCCCTAACCCTAACACTCTCCTAGGGCTGAGGCTAACCCTAAACCTAACACTATCCTAGGGCTGATGCTAACCCTAACCCTAACCCTAACACTATCCTAGGGTTGATGCTAACCCTAACCCTAACACTATCCTAGGGCTGATGCTAACCCTAACCCTAACCCTAACAGTATCCTAGGGCTGATGCTAACCCTAACACTAACACTATCCTAGGGCTGATGCTAACCATAACCCTAACCCTAACACTATCCTAGGGCTGATGCTAAACCTAACACTAACACTATCCTAGGGTTGATGCTAACCTAACCCTAACCCTAACACTATCCTAAGTCTGATGCTAACCCTAGCCCTCACACTATCCTAGGCCTGATGATAACCCTAACCCTAACCTTAACACTATCCTAGGGCTGATGCTAACCCTAAACCTAACACTATCCTAGGGCTGATGCTAACCCTAACCCTAACCCTAACACTTTCCTAGGGCTGATGCTAACCCTAACGCTAAGCCTAACACTATCCTTGAACTGATGCTAACCCTAACCCTAACCCTAACACTATCCTACGCCTGATGATAACCCTAACCCTAACCCTAACACTATCCTAGGGTTTATGTTAACCCTAACCCTAACACTATCCTAGGGCTGATGCTAATCCTATCCCTAACCCTAACACTATCCTAGGGCGGATGCTAACCCTAACCCTAACCCTAACACTATCCTAGGGCTTATGCTAACCCTAACACTAACACTATCCTAGGGCTGATGCTAACCCTAACCCTAACCCTAACACTATCCTAGGGCTGATGCTAACCCTAACCCTAACTCTGACACTATCTTAGGGCTGAGGCTAACCCTAACCCAAACACTATCCTACGGCTGATGCTAACCCTAACCCTAACCCTAACACTATCCTAAGGCTGATGCTAACCCTAACATTAACACTATCCTGGGCCTGGTGCTAACCCTAACCCTAACCCTAACACTATCCTAGGGCTCATGCTAACCCTAACCCTAATACTATCCTAGGGCTGATGCTAACCCTAACCCTAACCCTAACACTATCCTAGGGCTGATGCTAACCCTAACCCTAACCCTAACACTATCCTAGGGCTGATGCTAACCCTAACCCTAACACTATCCTAGGCCTGATGCTAACCTTAACCCTAACACTTACACTATCCTAGGGCTGATGCTAACCCTAACCCTAACCCTAACACTATCCTAGGTCTGATGCTAACCCTAAACCTAACACTATCCTAGGGCTGATGCTAACCCTAACCCTAACCCTAACACTATCCTAGGGCTGATGTTAACCCTAACCCTAACACTCTCCTAGGGCTGATGCTAACCCTAACCCTAACCCTAACACTCTCCTAGGGCTGATGCTAACCCTAACCCTAACCCTAACACTATCCTAGGGCGGATGCTAACCCTAACCCTAACCCTAACACTATCCTAGGGCTGATGCTAACCCTAACACTAACACTATCCTAGGGCTGATGCTAACCCTAACCCTAACCCTAACACTATCCTAGTGCTGATGCTAACCCTAACCCTAACTCTAACACTATCTTAGGGCTGAGGCTAACGCTAACCAAAACACTATCCTACGGTTGATGCTAACCCTAACCGTAACCCTAACACTATCCTAAGGCTGATGCTAACCCTAACACTAACACTATCCTGGGCCTGGTGCTAACCCTAACGCTAACCCTAACACTATCGTAGGGCTGATGCTAACCCTAGCCCTCACACTATCCTGGCCCTGATGATAACCCTAACCCTAACCTGAACACTATCATAGGGCTGATGCTAACCCTAACCCTAACCCTAACACTATCCTATGGCTGATGCTAACCCTAACACTAACACTCTCCTAGGGCTGATGCTAACCCTAACCCTAACACTATCCTAGGCCTGATGCTAACCCTATCCCTAACCCTAACACTCTCCTAGGGCTGAGGCTAACCCTAAACCTAACACTATCCTAGGGCTGATGCTAACCCTAACCCTAACCCTAACACTATCCTAGGGTTGATGCTAACCCTAACCCTAACACTATCCTAGGGCTGATGCTAACCCTAACCCTAACCCTAACAGTATCCTAGGGCTGATGCTAACCCTAACACTAACACTATCCTAGGGCTGATGCTAACCATAACCCTAACCCTAACACTATCCTAGGGCTGATGCTAAACCTAACACTAACACTATCCTAGGGTTGATGCTAACCTAACCCTAACCCTAACACTATCCTAAGTCTGATGCTAACCCTAGCCCTCACACTATCCTAGGCCTGATGATAACCCTAACCCTAACCTTAACACTATCCTAGGGCTGATGCTAACCCTAAACCTAACACTATCCTAGGGCTGATGCTAACCCTAACCCTAACCCTAACACTTTCCTAGGGCTGATGCTAACCCTAACGCTAAGCCTAACACT
Organism: Lemur catta; assembly: GCF_020740605.2. Lineage (NCBI taxonomy): Eukaryota > Metazoa > Chordata > Mammalia > Primates > Lemuridae > Lemur > Lemur catta. Next base: position 893,285 of record NW_025423861.1, on the reverse strand, counting down.
ATCCTTGAACTGATGCTAACCCTAACCCTAACCCTAACACTATCCTACGCCTGATGATAACCCTAACCCTAACCCTAACACTATCCTAGGGTTTATGTTAACCCTAACCCTAACACTATCCTAGGGCTGATGCTAATCCTATCCCTAACCCTAACACTATCCTAGGGCGGATGCTAACCCTAACCCTAACCCTAACACTATCCTAGGGCTTATGCTAACCCTAACACTAACACTATCCTAGGGCTGATGCTAACCCTAACCCTAACCCTAACACTATCCTAGGGCTGATGCTAACCCTAACCCTAACTCTGACACTATCTTAGGGCTGAGGCTAACCCTAACCCAAACACTATCCTACGGCTGATGCTAACCCTAACCCTAACCCTAACACTATCCTAAGGCTGATGCTAACCCTAACATTAACACTATCCTGGGCCTGGTGCTAACCCTAACCCTAACCCTAACACTATCCTAGGGCTCATGCTAACCCTAACCCTAATACTATCCTAGGGCTGATGCTAACCCTAACCCTAACCCTAACACTATCCTAGGGCTGATGCTAACCCTAACCCTAACCCTAACACTATCCTAGGGCTGATGCTAACCCTAACCCTAACACTATCCTAGGCCTGATGCTAACCTTAACCCTAACACTTACACTATCCTAGGGCTGATGCTAACCCTAACCCTAACCCTAACACTATCCTAGGTCTGATGCTAACCCTAAACCTAACACTATCCTAGGGCTGATGCTAACCCTAACCCTAACCCTAACACTATCCTAGGGCTGATGTTAACCCTAACCCTAACAGTATCCTAGGGCTGATGCTAACCCTAACCCTAACCCTAACACTCTCCTAGGGCTGATGCTAACCCTAACCCTAACCCTAACACTATCCTAGGGCGGATGCTAACCCTAACCCTAACCCTAACACTATCCTAGGGCTGATGCTAACCCTAACACTAACACTATCCTAGGGCTGATGCTAACCCTAACCCTAACCCTAACACTATCCTAGTGCTGATGCTAACCCTAACCCTAACTCTAACACTATCTTAGGGCTGAGGCTAACGCTAACCAAAACACTATCCTACGGTTGATGCTAACCCTAACCGTAACCCTAACACTATCCTAAGGCTGATGCTAACCCTAACACTAACACTATCCTGGGCCTGGTGCTAACCCTAACGCTAACCCTAACACTATCGTAGGGCTGATGCTAACCCTAGCCCTCACACTATCCTGGCCCTGATGATAACCCTAACCCTAACCTGAACACTATCATAGGGCTGATGCTAACCCTAACCCTAACCCTAACACTATCCTATGGCTGATGCTAACCCTAACACTAACACTCTCCTAGGGCTGATGCTAACCCTAACCCTAACACTATCCTAGGCCTGATGCTAACCCTATCCCTAACCCTAACACTCTCCTAGGGCTGAGGCTAACCCTAAACCTAACACTATCCTAGGGCTGACGCTAACCCTAAACCTAACCCTAACACTATCCTAGGGTTGATGCTAACCCTAACCCTAACACTATCCTAGGGCTGATGCTAACCCTAACCCTAACCCTAACAGTATCCTAGGGCTGATGCTAACCCTAACACTAACACTATCCTAGGGCTGATGCTAACCATAACCCTAACCCTAACACTATCCTAGGGCTGATGCTAAACCTAACACTAACACTATCCTAGGGTTGATGCTAACCTAACCCTAACCCTAACACTATCCTAAGTCTGATGCTAACCCTAGCCCTCACACTATCCTAGGCCTGATGATAACCCTAACCCTAACCTTAACACTATCCTAGGGCTGATGCTAACCCTAAACCTAACACTATCCTAGGGCTGATGCTAACCCTAACCCTAACCCTAACACTTTCCTAGGGCTGATGCTAACCCTAACGCTAAGCCTAACACTATCCTTGAACTGATGCTAACCCTAACCCTAACCCTAACACTATCCTACGCCTGATGATAACCCTAACCCTAACCCTAACACTATCCTAGGGTTTATGTTAACCCTAACCCTAACACTATCCTAGGGCTGATGCTAATCCTATCCCTAACCCTAACACTATCCTAGGGCGGATGCTAACCCTAACCCTAACCCTAACACTATCCTAGGGCTTATGCTAACCCTAACACTAACACTATCCTAGGGCTGATGCTAACCCTAACCCTAACCCTAACACTATCCTAGGGCTGATGCTAACCCTAACCCTAACTCTGACACTATCTTAGGGCTGAGGCTAACCCTAACCCAAACACTATCCTACGGCTGATGCTAACCCTAACCCTAACCCTAACACTATCCTAAGGCTGATGCTAACCCTAACATTAACACTATCCTGGGCCTGGTGCTAACCCTAACCCTAACCCTAACACTATCCTAGGGCTCATGCTAACCCTAACCCTAATACTATCCTAGGGCTGATGCTAACCCTAACCCTAACCCTAACACTATCCTAGGGCTGATGCTAACCCTAACCCTAACCCTAACACTATCCTAGGGCTGATGCTAACCCTAACCCTAACACTATCCTAGGCCTGATGCTAACCTTAACCCTAACACTTACACTATCCTAGGGCTGATGCTAACCCTAACCCTAACCCTAACACTATCCTAGGTCTGATGCTAACCCTAAACCTAACACTATCCTAGGGCTGATGCTAACCCTAACCCTAACCCTAACACTATCCTAGGGCTGATGTTAACCCTAACCCTAACACTCTCCTAGGGCTGATGCTAACCCTAACCCTAACCCTAACACTCTCCTAGGGCTGATGCTAACCCTAACCCTAACCCTAACACTATCCTAGGGCGGATGCTAACCCTAACCCTAACCCTAACACTATCCTAGGGCTGATGCTAACCCTAACACTAACACTATCCTAGGGCTGATGCTAACCCTAACCCTAACCCTAACACTATCCTAGTGCTGATGCTAACCCTAACCCTAACTCTAACACTATCTTAGGGCTGAGGCTAACGCTAACCAAAACACTATCCTACGGTTGATGCTAACCCTAACCGTAACCCTAACACTATCCTAAGGCTGATGCTAACCCTAACACTAACACTATCCTGGGCCTGGTGCTAACCCTAACGCTAACCCTAACACTATCGTAGGGCTGATGCTAACCCTAGCCCTCACACTATCCTGGCCCTGATGATAACCCTAACCCTAACCTGAACACTATCATAGGGCTGATGCTAACCCTAACCCTAACCCTAACACTATCCTATGGCTGATGCTAACCCTAACACTAACACTCTCCTAGGGCTGATGCTAACCCTAACCCTAACACTATCCTAGGCCTGATGCTAACCCTATCCCTAACCCTAACACTCTCCTAGGGCTGAGGCTAACCCTAAACCTAACACTATCCTAGGGCTGATGCTAACCCTAACCCTAACCCTAACACTATCCTAGGGTTGATGCTAACCCTAACCCTAACACTATCCTAGGGCTGATGCTAACCCTAACCCTAACCCTAACAGTATCCTAGGGCTGATGCTAACCCTAACACTAACACTATCCTAGGGCTGATGCTAACCATAACCCTAACCCTAACACTATCCTAGGGCTGATGCTAAACCTAACACTAACACTATCCTAGGGTTGATGCTAACCTAACCCTAACCCTAACACTATCCTAAGTCTGATGCTAACCCTAGCCCTCACACTATCCTAGGCCTGATGATAACCCTAACCCTAACCTTAACACTATCCTAGGGCTGATGCTAACCCTAAACCTAACACTATCCTAGGGCTGATGCTAACCCTAACCCTAACCCTAACACTTTCCTAGGGCTGATGCTAACCCTAACGCTAAGCCTAACACTATCCTTGAACTGATGCTAACCCTAACCCTAACCCTAACACTATCCTACGCCTGATGATAACCCTAACCCTAACCCTAACACTATCCTAGGGTTTATGTTAACCCTAACCCTAACACTATCCTAGGGCTGATGCTAATCCTATCCCTAACCCTAACACTATCCTAGGGCGGATGCTAACCCTAACCCTAACCCTAACACTATCCTAGGGCTTATGCTAACCCTAACACTAACACTATCCTAGGGCTGATGCTAACCCTAACCCTAACCCTAACACTATCCTAGGGCTGATGCTAACCCTAACCCTAACTCTGACACTATCTTAGGGCTGAGGCTAACCCTAACCCAAACACTATCCTACGGCTGATGCTAACCCTAACCCTAACCCTAACACTATCCTAAGGCTGATGCTAACCCTAACATTAACACTATCCTGGGCCTGGTGCTAACCCTAACCCTAACCCTAACACTATCCTAGGGCTCATGCTAACCCTAACCCTAATACTATCCTAGGGCTGATGCTAACCCTAACCCTAACCCTAACACTATCCTAGGGCTGATGCTAACCCTAACCCTAACCCTAACACTATCCTAGGGCTGATGCTAACCCTAACAGTAACACTATCCTAGGCCTGATGCTAACCTTAACCCTAACACTTACACTATCCTAGGGCTGATGCTAACCCTAACCCTAACCCTAACACTATCCTAGGTCTGATGCTAACCCTAAACCTAACACTATCCTAGGGCTGATGCTAACCCTAACCCTAACCCTAACACTATCCTAGGGCTGATGTTAACCCTAACCCTAACAGTATCCTAGGGCTGATGCTAACCCTAACCCTAACCCTAACACTCTCCTAGGGCTGATGCTAACCCTAACCCTAACCCTAACACTATCCTAGGGCGGATGCTAACCCTAACCCTAACCCTAACACTATCCTAGGGCTGATGCTAACCCTAACACTAACACTATCCTAGGGCTGATGCTAACCCTAACCCTAACCCTAACACTATCCTAGTGCTGATGCTAACCCGAACCCTAACTCTAACACTATCTTAGGGCTGAGGCTAACGCTAACCAAAACACTATCCTACGGTTGATGCTAACCCTAACCGTAACCCTAACACTATCCTAAGGCTGATGCTAACCCTAACACTAACACTATCCTGGGCCTGGTGCTAACCCTAACGCTAACCCTAACACTATCGTAGGGCTGATGCTAACCCTAGCCCTCACACTATCCTGGCCCTGATGATAACCCTAACCCTAACCTTAACACTATCATAGGGCTGATGCTAACCCTAACCCTAACCCTAACACTATCCTATGGCTGATGCTAACCCTAACACTAACACTCTCCTAGGGCTGATGCTAACCCTAACCCTAACACTATCCTAGGCCTGATGCTAACCCTATCCCTAACCCTAACACTCTCCTAGGGCTGAGGCTAACCCTAAACCTAACACTATCCTAGGGCTGATGCTAACCCTAACCCTAACCCTAACACTATCCTAGGGTTGATGCTAACCCTAACCCTAACACTATCCTAGGGCTGATGCTAACCCTAACCCTAACCCTAACAGTATCCTAGGGCTGATGCTAACCCTAACACTAACACTATCCTAGGGCTGATGCTAACCATAACCCTAACCCTAACACTATCCTAGGGCTGATGCTAAACCTAACACTAACACTATCCTAGGGTTGATGCTAACCTAACCCTAACCCTAACACTATCCTAAGTCTGATGCTAACCCTAGCCCTCACACTATCCTAGGCCTGATGATAACCCTAACCCTAACCTTAACACTATCCTAGGGCTGATGCTAACCCTAAACCTAACACTATCCTAGGGCTGATGCTAACCCTAACCCTAACCCTAACACTTTCCTAGGGCTGATGCTAACCCTAACGCTAAGCCTAACACTATCCTTGAACTGATGCTAACCCTAACCCTAACCCTAACACTATCCTACGCCTGATGATAACCCTAACCCTAACCCTAACACTATCCTAGGGTTTATGTTAACCCTAACCCTAACACTATCCTAGGGCTGATGCTAATCCTATCCCTAACCCTAACACTATCCTAGGGCGGATGCTAACCCTAACCCTAACCCTAACACTATCCTAGGGCTTATGCTAACCCTAACACTAACACTATCCTAGGGCTGATGCTAACCCTAACCCTAACCCTAACACTATCCTAGGGCTGATGCTAACCCTAACCCTAACTCTGACACTATCTTAGGGCTGAGGCTAACCCTAACCCAAACACTATCCTACGGCTGATGCTAACCCTAACCCTAACCCTAACACTATCCTAAGGCTGATGCTAACCCTAACATTAACACTATCCTGGGCCTGGTGCTAACCCTAACCCTAACCCTAACACTATCCTAGGGCTCATGCTAACCCTAACCCTAATACTATCCTAGGGCTGATGCTAACCCTAACCCTAACCCTAACACTATCCTAGGGCTGATGCTAACCCTAACCCTAACCCTAACACTATCCTAGGGCTGATGCTAACCCTAACCCTAACACTATCCTAGGCCTGATGCTAACCTTAACCCTAACACTTACACTATCCTAGGGCTGATGCTAACCCTAACCCTAACCCTAACACTATCCTAGGTCTGATGCTAACCCTAAACCTAACACTATCCTAGGGCTGATGCTAACCCTAACCCTAACCCTAACACTATCCTAGGGCTGATGTTAACCCTAACCCTAACAGTATCCTAGGGCTGATGCTAACCCTAACCCTAACCCTAACACTCTCCTAGGGCTGATGCTAACCCTAACCCTAACCCTAACACTATCCTAGGGCGGATGCTAACCCTAACCCTAACCCTAACACTATCCTAGGGCTGATGCTAACCCTAACACTAACACTATCCTAGGGCTGATGCTAACCCTAACCCTAACCCTAACACTATCCTAGTGCTGATGCTAACCCTAACCCTAACTCTAACACTATCTTAGGGCTGAGGCTAACGCTAACCAAAACACTATCCTACGGTTGATGCTAACCCTAACCGTAACCCTAACACTATCCTAAGGCTGATGCTAACCCTAACACTAACACTATCCTGGGCCTGGTGCTAACCCTAACGCTAACCCTAACACTATCGTAGGGCTGATGCTAACCCTAGCCCTCACACTATCCTGGCCCTGATGATAACCCTAACCCTAACCTGAACACTATCATAGGGCTGATGCTAACCCTAACCCTAACCCTAACACTATCCTATGGCTGATGCTAACCCTAACACTAACACTCTCCTAGGGCTGATGCTAACCCTAACCCTAACACTATCCTAGGCCTGATGCTAACCCTATCCCTAACCCTAACACTCTCCTAGGGCTGAGGCTAACCCTAAACCTAACACTATCCTAGGGCTGATGCTAACCCTAACCCTAACCCTAACACTATCCTAGGGTTGATGCTAACCCTAACCCTAACACTATCCTAGGGCTGATGCTAACCCTAACCCTAACCCTAACAGTATCCTAGGGCTGATGCTAACCCTAACACTAACACTATCCTAGGGCTGATGCTAACCATAACCCTAACCCTAACACTATCCTAGGGCTGATGCTAAACCTAACACTAACACTATCCTAGGGTTGATGCTAACCTAACCCTAACCCTAACACTATCCTAAGTCTGATGCGAACCCTAGCCCTCACACTATCCTAGGCCTGATGATAACCCTAACCCTAACCTTAACACTATCCTAGGGCTGATGCTAACCCTAAACCTAACACTATCCTAGGGCTGATGCTAACCCTAACCCTAACCCTAACACTTTCCTAGGGCTGATGCTAACCCTAACGCTAAGCCTAACACTATCCTTGAACTGATGCTAACCCTAACCCTAACCCTAACACTATCCTACGCCTGATGATAACCCTAACCCTAACCCTAACACTATCCTAGGGTTTATGTTAACCATAACCCTAACACTATCCTAGGGCTGATGCTAATCCTATCCCTAACCCTAACACTATCCTAGGGCGGATGCTAACCCTAACCCTAACCCTAACACTATCCTAGGGCTTATGCTAACCCTAACACTAACACTATCCTAGGGCTGATGCTAACCCTAACCCTAACCCTAACACTATCCTAGGGCTGATGCTAACCCTAACCCTAACTCTGACACTATCTTAGGGCTGAGGCTAACCCTAACCCAAACACTATCCTACGGCTGATGCTAACCCTAACCCTAACCCTAACACTATCCTAAGGCTGATGCTAACCCTAACATTAACACTATCCTGGGCCTGGTGCTAACCCTAACCCTAACCCTAACACTATCCTAGGGCTCATGCTAACCCTAACCCTAATACTATCCTAGGGCTGATGCTAACCCTAACCCTAACCCTAACACTATCCTAGGGCTGATGCTAACCCTAACCCTAACCCTAACACTATCCTAGGGCTGATGCTAACCCTAACCCTAACACTATCCTAGGCCTGATGCTAACCTTAACCCTAACACTTACACTATCCTAGGGCTGATGCTAACCCTAACCCTAACCCTAACACTATCCTAGGTCTGATGCTAACCCTAAACCTAACACTATCCTAGGGCTGATGCTAACCCTAACCCTAACCCTAACACTATCCTAGGGCTGATGTTAACCCTAACCCTAACAGTATCCTAGGGCTGATGCTAACCCTAACCCTAACCCTAACACTCTCCTAGGGCTGATGCTAACCCTAACCCTAACCCTAACACTATCCTAGGGCGGATGCTAACCCTAACCCTAACCCTAACACTATCCTAGGGCTGATGCTAACCCTAACACTAACACTATCCTAGGGCTGATGCTAACCCTAACCCTAACCCTAACACTATCCTAGTGCTGATGCTAACCCTAACCCTAACTCTAACACTATCTTAGGGCTGAGGCTAACGCTAACCAAAACACTATCCTACGGTTGATGCTAACCCTAACCGTAACCCTAACACTATCCTAAGGCTGATGCTAACCCTAACACTAACACTATCCTGGGCCTGGTGCTAACCCTAACGCTAACCCTAACACTATCGTAGGGCTGATGCTAACCCTAGCCCTCACACTATCCTGGCCCTGATGATAACCCTAACCCTAACCTGAACACTATCATAGGGCTGATGCTAACCCTAACCCTAACCCTAACACTATCCTATGGCTGATGCTAACCCTAACACTAACACTCTCCTAGGGCTGATGCTAACCCTAACCCTAACACTATCCTAGGCCTGATGCTAACCCTATCCCTAACCCTAACACTCTCCTAGGGCTGAGGCTAACCCTAAACCTAACACTATCCTAGGGCTGATGCTAACCCTAACCCTAACCCTAACACTATCCTAGGGTTGATGCTAACCCTAACCCTAACACTATCCTAGGGCTGATGCTAACCCTAACCCTAACCCTAACAGTATCCTAGGGCTGATGCTAACCCTAACACTAACACTATCCTAGGGCTGATGCTAACCATAACCCTAACCCTAACACTATCCTAGGGCTGATGCTAAACCTAACACTAACACTATCCTAGGGTTGATGCTAACCTAACCCTAACCCTAACACTATCCTAAGTCTGATGCGAACCCTAGCCCTCACACTATCCTAGGCCTGATGATAACCCTAACCCTAACCTTAACACTATCCTAGGGCTGATGCTAACCCTAAACCTAACACTATCCTAGGGCTGATGCTAACCCTAACCCTAACCCTAACACTTTCCTAGGGCTGATGCTAACCCTAACGCTAAGCCTAACACTATCCTTGAACTGATGCTAACCCTAACCCTAACCCTAACACTATCCTACGCCTGATGATAACCCTAACCCTAACCCTAACACTATCCTAGGGTTTATGTTAACCATAACCCTAACACTATCCTAGGGCTGATGCTAATCCTATCCCTAACCCTAACACTATCCTAGGGCGGATGCTAACCCTAACCCTAACCCTAACACTATCCTAGGGCTTATGCTAACCCTAACACTAACACTATCCTAGGGCTGATGCTAACCCTAACCCTAACCCTAACACTATCCTAGGGCTGATGCTAACCCTAACCCTAACTCTGACACTATCTTAGGGTTGAGGCTAACCCTAACCCAAACACTATCCTACGGCTGATGCTAACCCTAACCCTAACCCTAACACTATCCTAAGGCTGATGCTAACCCTAACATTAACACTATCCTGGGCCTGGTGCTAACCCTAACCCTAACCCTAACACTATCCTAGGGCTCATGCTAACCCTAACCCTAATACTATCCTAGGGCTGATGCTAACCCTAACCCTAACCCTAACACTATCCTAGGGCTGATGCTAACCCTAACCCTAACCCTAACACTATCCTAGGGCTGATGCTAACCCTAACCCTAACACTATCCTAGGCCTGATGCTAACCTTAACCCTAACACTTACACTATCCTAGGGCTGATGCTAACCCTAACCCTAACCCTAACACTATCCTAGGTCTGATGCTAACCCTAAACCTAACACTATCCTAGGGCTGATGCTAACCCTAACCCTAACCCTAACACTATCCTAGGGCTGATGTTAACCCTAACCCTAACACTCTCCTAGGGCTGATGCTAACCCTAACCCTAACCCTAACACTCTCCTAGGGCTGATGCTAACCCTAACCCTAACCCTAACACTATCCTAGGGCGGATGCTAACCCTAACCCTAACCCTAACACTATCCTAGGGCTGATGCTAACCCTAACACTAACACTATCCTAGGGCTGATGCTAACCCTAACCCTAACCCTAACACTATCCTAGTGCTGATGCTAACCCTAACCCTAACTCTAACACTATCTTAGGGCTGAGGCTAACGCTAACCAAAACACTATCCTACGGTTGATGCTAACCCTAACCGTAACCCTAACACTATCCTAAGGCTGATGCTAACCCTAACACTAACACTATCCTGGGCCTGGTGCTAACCCTAACGCTAACCCTAACACTATCGTAGGGCTGATGCTAACCCTAGCCCTCACACTATCCTGGCCCTGATGATAACCCTAACCCTAACCTGAACACTATCATAGGGCTGATGCTAACCCTAACCCTAACCCTAACACTATCCTATGGCTGATGCTAACCCTAACACTAACACTCTCCTAGGGCTGATGCTAACCCTAACCCTAACACTATCCTAGGCCTGATGCTAACCCTATCCCTAACCCTAACACTCTCCTAGGGCTGAGGCTAACCCTAAACCTAACACTATCCTAGGGCTGATGCTAACCCTAACCCTAACCCTAACACTATCCTAGGGTTGATGCTAACCCTAACCCTAACACTATCCTAGGGCTGATGCTAACCCTAACCCTAACCCTAACAGTATCCTAGGGCTGATGCTAACCCTAACACTAACACTATCCTAGGGCTGATGCTAACCATAACCCTAACCCTAACACTATCCTAGGGCTGATGCTAAACCTAACACTAACACTATCCTAGGGTTGATGCTAACCTAACCCTAACCCTAACACTATCCTAAGTCTGATGCGAACCCTAGCCCTCACACTATCCTAGGCCTGATGATAACCCTAACCCTAACCTTAACACTATCCTAGGGCTGATGCTAACCCTAAACCTAACACTATCCTAGGGCTGATGCTAACCCTAACCCTAACCCTAACACTTTCCTAGGGCTGATGCTAACCCTAACGCTAAGCCTAACACTATCCTTGAACTGATGCTAACCCTAACCCTAACCCTAACACTATCCTACGCCTGATGATAACCCTAACCCTAACCCTAACACTATCCTAGGGTTTATGTTAACCCTAACCCTAACACTATCCTAGGGCTGATGCTAATCCTATCCCTAACCCTAACACTATCCTAGGGCGGATGCTAACCCTAACCCTAACCCTAACACTATCCTAGGGCTTATGCTAACCCTAACACTAACACTATCCTAGGGCTGATGCTAACCCTAACCCTAACCCTAACACTATCCTAGGGCTGATGCTAACCCTAACCCTAACTCTGACACTATCTTAGGGCTGAGGCTAACCCTAACCCAAACACTATCCTACGGCTGATGCTAACCCTAACCCTAACCCTAACACTATCCTAAGGCTGATGCTAACCCTAACATTAACACTATCCTGGGCCTGGTGCTAACCCTAACCCTAACCCTAACACTATCCTAGGGCTCATGCTAACCCTAACCCTAATACTATCCTAGGGCTGATGCTAACCCTAACCCTAACCCTAACACTATCCTAGGGCTGATGCTAACCCTAACCCTAACCCTAACACTATCCTAGGGCTGATGCTAACCCTAACCCTAACACTATCCTAGGCCTGATGCTAACCTTAACCCTAACCCTAACACTATCCTAGGTCTGATGCTAACCCTAAACCTAACACTATCCTAGGGCTGATGCTAACCCTAACCCTAACCCTAACACTATCCTAGGGCTGATGTTAACCCTAACCCTAACACTATCCTAGGGCTGATGCTAACCCTAACCCTAACCCTAACACTCTCCTAGGGCTGATGCTAACCCTAACCCTAACCCTAACACTATCCTAGGGCGGATGCTAACCCTAACCCTAACCCTAACACTATCCTAGGGCTGATTCTAACCCTAACACTAACACTATCCTAGGGCTGATGCTAACCCTAACCCTAACCCTAACACTATCCTAGTGCTGATGCTAACCCTAACCCTAACTCTAACACTATCTTAGGGCTGAGGCTAACGCTAACCAAAACACTATCCTACGGTTGATGCTAACCCTAACCGTAACCCTAACACTATCCTAAGGCTGATGCTAACCCTAACACTAACACTATCCTGGGCCTGGTGCTAACCCTAACGCTAACCCTAACACTATCGTAGGGCTGATGCTAACCCTAGCCCTCACACTATCCTGGCCCTGATGATAACCCTAACCCTAACCTTAACACTATCATAGGGCTGATGCTAACCCTAACCCTAACCCTAACACTATCCTATGGCTGATGCTAACCCTAACACTAACACTCTCCTAGGGCTGATGCTAACCCTAACCCTAACACTATCCTAGGCCTGATGCTAACCCTATCCCTAACCCTAACACTCTCCTAGGGCTGAGGCTAACCCTAAACTTAACACTATCCTAGGGCTGATGCTAACCCTAACCCTAACCCTAACACTATCCTAGGGTTGATGCTAACCCTAACCCTAACACTATCCTAGGGCTGATGCTAACCCTAACCCTAACCCTAACAGTATCCTAGGGCTGATGCTAACCCTAACACTAACACTATCCTAGGGCTGATGCTAACCCTAACCCTAACCCTAACACTATCCTAGGGCTGATGCTAAACCTAACACTAACACTATCCTAGGGTTGATGCTAACCTAACCCTAACCCTAACACTATCCTAAGTCTGATGCTAACCCTAGCCCTCACACTATCCTAGGCCTGATGATAACCCTAACCCTAACCTTAACACTATCCTAGGGCTGATGCTAACCCTAACCCTAACCCTAACACTATCCTAGAGCTGATGCTAACCCTAACCCTAACACTATCCTAGGCCTGATGATAACCCTAAACCTAACCCTAACACTATCCTAGGGCTGATACTAACCCTAAACCTAACACTATCCTAGGGCTGATGCTAACCCTAACCCAAACCCTAACACTATCCTAGGGTTGATGCTAACCCTAACGCTAAGCCTAACACTATCCTTGAACTGATGCTAACCCTAACCCTAACCCTAACACTATCCTAGGCCTGATGATAACCCTAACCCTAACCCTAACACTATCCTAGGGTTTTTGTTTACCCTAACCCTAACACTATCCTAGGGCTGATGCTAATCCTATCCCTAACCCTAACACTATCCTAGGGCGGATGCTAACCATAACCCTAACACTAACACTATCCTAGGGCTTATGCTAACCCTAACACTAACACTATCCTAGGGCTGATGCTAACCGTAACCCTAACCCTAACACTATCCTAGGGCTGATGCTAACCCTAACCCTAACTCTAACACTATCTTAGGGCTGAGGCTAACCCTAACCCAAACACTATCCTACGGCTGATGCTAACCCTAACCCTAACCCTAACACTATCCTAAGGCTGATGCTAACCCTAACACTAACACTATCCTGGGCCTGGTGCTAACCCTAACCCTAACCCTAACACTATCCTAGGGCTGATGCTAACCCTAACCCTAATACTATCCTAGGGCTGATGCTAACCCTAACACTAACCCTAACACTATCCTAGGGCTGATGCTAACCCTAACCCTAACCCTAACACTATCCTAAGGCTGATGCTAACCCTAACACTAACACTATCCTGGGCCTGGTGCTAACCCTAACGCTAACCCTAACACTATCGTAGGGCTGATGCTAACCCTAGCCCTCACACTATCCTGGCCCTGATGATAACCCTAAACCTAACCTTAACACTATCCCAGGGCTGATGCTAACCCTAACCCTAACCCTAACACTATCCTAGGGCTGATGCTAACCCTAACACTAACACTCTCCTAGGGCTGATGCTAACCCTAACCCTAACACTATCCTAGGCCTGATGCTAACCCTATCCCTAACCCTAACACTCTCCTAGGGCTGAGGCTAACCCTAAACGTAACACTATCCTAGGGCTGATGCTAACCCTAACCCTAACCCTAACACTATCCTAGGGTTGATGCTAACCCTAACCCTAACACTATCCTAGGGCTGATGCTAACCCTAACCCTAACCCTAACAATATCCTAGGGCTGATGCTAACCCTAACACTAACACTATCCTAGGGCTGATGCTAACCATAACCCTAACCCTAACACTATCCTAGGGCTGATGCTAAACCTAACACTAACACTATCCTAGGGTTGATGCTAACCTAACCCTAACCCTAACACTATCCTAAGTCTGATGCTAACCCTAGCCCTCACACTATCCTAGGCCTGATGATAACCCTAACCCTAACCTTAACACTATCCTAGGGCTGATGCTAACCCTAACCCTAACCCTAACACTATCCTAGAGCTGATGCTAACCCTAACCCTAACACAATCCTAGGCTGATGATAACCCTAAACCTAACCCTAACACTATCCTAGGGCTGATACTAACCCTAAACCTAACACTATCCTAGGGCTGATGCTAACCCTAACCCAAACCCTAACACTATCCTAGGGCTGATGCTAACCCTAACGCTAAGCCTAACACTATCCTTGAACTGATGCTAACCCTAACCCTAACCCTAACACTATCCTAGGCCTGATGATAACCCTAACCCTAACCCTAACACTATCCTAGGGTTTTTGTTTACCCTAACCCTAACACTATCCTAGGGCTGATGCTAATCCTATCCCTTAACCCTAACACTATCCTAGGGCGGATGCTAACCCTAACCCTAACACTAACACTATCCTAGGGCTTATGCTAACCCTAACACTAACACTATCCTAGGGCTGATGCTAACCCTAACCCTAACCCTAACACTATCCTAAGGCTGATGCTAACCCTAACACTAACACTATCCTGGGCCTGGTGCTAACCCTAACCCTAACCCTAACACTATCCTAGGGCTGATGCTAACCCTAACCCTAATACTATCCTAGGGCTGATGCTAACCCTAACACTAACCCTAACACTATCCTAGGGCTGATGCTAACCCTAACCCTAACCCTAACACTATCCTAGGGCTGATGCTAACCCTAACCCTAACACTATCCTAGGCCTGATGCTAACCCTAACCCTAACACTTACACTATCCTACGGCTGATGCTTACCCTAACCCTAACCCTAACACTATCCTAGGTCTGATGCTAACCCTAAACCTAACACTATCCTAGGGCTGATGTTAACCCTAACCCTAACACTATCCTAGGGCTGATGCTAACCCTAACCCTAATACTATCCTAGGGCTGATGCTAACCCTAACACTAACCCTAACACTATCCTAGGGCTGATGCTAACCCTAACCCTAACCCTAACACTATCCTAGGGCTGATGCTAACCCTAACCCTAACACTATCCTAGGGCTGATGCTAACCCTAACCCTAACCCTAACACTATCCTAGGGTTTTTGTTTACCCTAACCCTAACACTATCCTAGGGCTGATGCTAATCCTATCCCTAACCCTAACACTATCCTAGGGCGGATGCTAACCATAACCCTAACACTAACACTATCCTAGGGCTTATGCTAACCCTAACACTAACACTATACTAGGGCTGATGCTAACCGTAACCCTAACCCTAACACTATCCTAGGGCTGATGCTAACCCTAACCCTAACTCTAACACTATCTTAGGGCTGAGGCTAACCCTAACCCAAACACTATCCTACGGCTGATGCTAACCCTAACCCTAACCCTAACACTATCCTAAGGCTGATGCTAACCCTAACACTAACACTATCCTGGGCCTGGTGCTAACCCTAACCCTAACCCTAACACTATCCTAGGGCTGATGCTAACCCTAACCCTAATACTATCCTAGGGCTGATGCTAACCCTAACACTAACCCTAACACTATCCTAGGGCTGATGCTAACCCTAACCCTAACCCTAACACTATCCTAAGGCTGATGCTAACCCTAACACTAACACTATCCTGGGCCTGGTGCTAACCCTAACGCTAACCCTAACACTATCGTAGGGCTGATGCTAACCCTAGCCCTCACACTATCCTGGCCCTGATGATAACCCTAACCCTAACCTTAACACTATCCCAGGGCTGATGCTAACCCTAACCCTAACCCTAACACTATCCTAGGGCTGATGCTAACCCTAACACTAACACTCTCCTAGGGCTGATGCTAACCCTAACCCTAACACTATCCTAGGCCTGATGCTAACCCTATCCCTAACCCTAACACTCTCCTAGGGCTGAGGCTAACCCTAAACCTTACACTATCCTAGGGCTGATGCTAACCCTAACCCTAACCCTAACACTATCCTAGGGTTGATGCTAACCCTAACCCTAACACTATCCTAGGGCTGATGCTAACCCTAACCCTAACCCTAACAATATCCTAGGGCTGATGCTAACCCTAACACTAACACTATCCTAGGGCTGATGCTAACCATAACCCTAACCCTAACACTATCCTAGGGCTCATGCTAAACCTAACACTAACACTATCCTAGGGTTGATGCTAACCTAACCCTAACCCTAACACTATCCTAAGTCTGATGCTAACCCTAGCCCTCACACTATCCTAGGCCTGATGATAACCCTAACCCTAACCTTAACACTATCCTAGGGCTGATGCTAACCCTAACCCTAACCCTAACACTATCCTAGAGCTGATGCTAACCCTAACCCTAACACTATCCTAGGCTGATGATAACCCTAAACCTAACCCTAACACTATCCTAGGGCTGATACTAACCCTAAACCTAACACTATCCTAGGGCTGATGCTAACCCTAACCCAAACACTAACACTATCCTAGGGCTGATGCTAACCCTAACGCTAAGCCTAACACTATCCTTGAACTGATGCTAACCCTAACCCTAACCCTAACACTATCCTAGGCCTGATGATAACCCTAACCCTAACCCTAACACTATCCTAGGGTTTTTGTTTACCCTAACCCTAACACTATCCTAGGGCTGATGCTAATCCTATCCCTAACCCTAACACTATCCTAGGGCGGATGCTAACCCTAACCCTAACACTAACACTATCCTTGGGCTTATGCTAACCCTAACCCTAACACTATCCTAGGGCTGATGCTAATCCTATCCCTAACCCTAACACTATCCTAGGGCGGATGCTAACCATAACCCTAACACTAACACTATCCTAGGGCTTATGCTAACCCTAACACTAACACTATACTAGGGCTGATGCTAACCGTAACCCTAACCCTAACACTATCCTAGGGCTGATGCTAACCCTAACCCTAACTCTAACACTATCTTAGGGCTGAGGCTAACCCTAACCCAAACACTATCCTACGGCTGATGCTAACCCTAACCCTAACCCTAACACTATCCTAAGGCTGATGCTAACCCTAACACTAACACTATCCTGGGCCTGGTGCTAACCCTAACCCTAACCCTAACACTATCCTAGGGCTGATGCTAACCCTAACCCTAATACTATCCTAGGGCTGATGCTAACCCTAACACTAACCCTAACACTATCCTAGGGCTGATGCTAACCCTAACCCTAACCCTAACACTATCCTAAGGCTGATGCTAACCCTAACACTAACACTATCCTGGGCCTGGTGCTAACCCTAACGCTAACCCTAACACTATCGTAGGGCTGATGCTAACCCTAGCCCTCACACTATCCTGGCCCTGATGATAACCCTAACCCTAACCTTAACACTATCCCAGGGCTGATGCTAACCCTAACCCTAACCCTAACACTATCCTAGGGCTGATGCTAACCCTAACACTAACACTCTCCTAGGGCTGATGCTAACCCTAACCCTAACACTATCCTAGGCCTGATGCTAACCCTATCCCTAACCCTAACACTCTCCTAGGGCTGAGGCTAACCCTAAACCTTACACTATCCTAGGGCTGATGCTAACCCTAACCCTAACCCTAACACTATCCTAGGGTTGATGCTAACCCTAACCCTAACACTATCCTAGGGCTGATGCTAACCCTAACCCTAACCCTAACAATATCCTAGGGCTGATGCTAACCCTAACACTAACACTATCCTAGGGCTGATGCTAACCATAACCCTAACCCTAACACTATCCTAGGGCTCATGCTAAACCTAACACTAACACTATCCTAGGGTTGATGCTAACCTAACCCTAACCCTAACACTATCCTAAGTCTGATGCTAACCCTAGCCCTCACACTATCCTAGGCCTGATGATAACCCTAACCCTAACCTTAACACTATCCTAGGGCTGATGCTAACCCTAACCCTAACCCTAACACTATCCTAGAGCTGATGCTAACCCTAACCCTAACACTATCCTAGGCTGATGATAACCCTAAACCTAACCCTAACACTATCCTAGGGCTGATACTAACCCTAAACCTAACACTATCCTAGGGCTGATGCTAACCCTAACCCAAACACTAACACTATCCTAGGGCTGATGCTAACCCTAACGCTAAGCCTAACACTATCCTTGAACTGATGCTAACCCTAACCCTAACCCTAACACTATCCTAGGCCTGATGATAACCCTAACCCTAACCCTAACACTATCCTAGGGTTTTTGTTTACCCTAACCCTAACACTATCCTAGGGCTGATGCTAATCCTATCCCTAACCCTAACACTATCCTAGGGCGGATGCTAACCCTAACCCTAACACTAACACTATCCTTGGGCTTATGCTAACCCTAACACTAACACTATCCTAGGGCTGATGCTAACCCTAACCTAACCCTAACACTATCCTAGGGCTGATGCTAACCCTAACCCTAACTCTAACACTATCTTAGGGCTGAGGCTAACCCTAACCCAAACACTATCCTACGGCTGATGCTAACCCTAACCCTAACCCTAACACTATCCTAAGGCTGATGCTAACCCTAACACTAACACTATCCTGGGCCTGGTGCTAACCCTAACCCTAACCCTAACACTATCCTAGGGCTGATGCTAACCCTAACCCTAATACTATCCTAGGGCTGATGCTAACCCTAACACTAACCCTAACACTATCCTAGGGCTGATGCTAACCCTAACCCTAACCCTAACACTATCCTAGGGCTGATGCTAACCCTAACCCTAACACTATCCTAGGCCTGATGCTAACCCTAACCCTAACACTTACACTATCCTAGGGCTGATGCTTACCCTAACCCTAACCCTAACACTATCCTAGGTCTGATGCTAACCCTAAACCTAACACTATCCTAGGGCTGATGCTAACCCTAAACCTAACCCTAACACTATCCTAGGGCTGATGTTAACCCTAACCCTAACACTATCCTAGGGCTGATGCTAACCCTAACCCTAATACTATCCTAGGGCTGATGCTAACCCTAACACTAACCCTAACACTATCCTAGGGCTGATGCTAACCCTAACCCTAACCCTAACACTATCCTAGGGCTGATGCTAACCCTAACCCTAACACTATCCTAGGGCTGATGCTAACCCTAACCCTAACCCTAACACTCTCCTAGGGCTGATGCTAACCCTAACCCTAACCCTAACACTATCCTAGGGCGGATGCTAACCCTAACCCTAACCCTAACACTATCCTAGGGCTGATGCTAACCCTAACCCTAACACTATCCTAGGGCGGATGCTAACCCTAACCCTAACTCTAACACTATCTTAGGGCTGAGGCTAACGCTAACCAAAACACTATCCTACGGCTGATGCTAACCCTAACCCTAACCCTAACACTATCCTAAGGCTGATGCTAACCCTAACACTAACACTAGCCTGGGCCTGGTGCTAACCCTAACGCTAACCCTAACACTATCGTAGGGCTGATGCTATCCCTAGCCCTCACACTATCCTGGCCCTGATGATAACCCTAACCCTAACCTTAACACTATCCTAGGGCTGATGCTAACCCTAACCCTAACCCTAACACTATCCTAGGGCTGATGCTAATCCTAACACTAACACTCTCCTAGGGCTGATGCTAACCCTAACCCTAACACTATCCTAGGCCTGATGCTAACCCTATCCCTAACCCTAACACTCTCCTAGGGCTGAGGCTAACCCTAAACCTAACACTATCCTAGGGCTGATGCTAACCCTAACCCTAACCCTAACACTATCCTAGGGTTGATGCTAACCCTAACCCTAACACTATCCTAGGGCTGATGCTAACCCTAACCCTAACCCTAACACTATCCTAGGGCTGATGCTAACCCTAACACTAACACTATCCTAGGGCTGATGCTAACCATAACCCTAACCCTAACACTATCCTAGGGCTGATGCTAAACCTAACACTAACACTATCCTAGGGTTGATGCTAACCTAACCCTAACCCTAACACTATCCTTAGTCTGATGCTAACCCTAGCCCTCACACTATCCTAGGCCTGATGATAACCCTAACCCTAACCTTAACACTATCCTAGGGCTGATGCTAACCCTAACCCTAACCCTAACACTATCCTAGAGCTGATGCTAACCCTAACCCTAACACTATCCTAGGCCTGATGATAACCCTAAACCTAACCCTAACACTATCCTAGGGCTGATACTAACCCTAAACCTAACACTATCCTAGGGCTGATGCTAACCCTAACCCAAACCCTAACACTATCCTAGGGCTGATGCTAACCCTAACGCTAAGCCTAACACTATCCTTGAACTGATGCTAACCCTAACCCTAACCCTAACACTATCCTAGGTCTGATGATAACCCTAACCCTAACCCTAACACTATCCTAGGGTTTTTGTTTACCCTAACCCTAACACTATCCTAGGGCTTATGCTAATCCTATCCCTAACCCTAACACTATCCTAGGGCGGATGCTAACCCTAACCCTAACACTAACACTATCCTAGGGCTTATGCTAACCCTAACACTAACACTATCCTAGTTCTGATGCTAACCCTAACCCTAACCCTAACACTATCCTAGGGCTGATGCTAACCCTAACCCTAACTCTAACACTATCTTAGGGCTGAGGCTAACCCTAACCCAAACACTATCCTACGGCTGATGCTAACCCTAACCCTAACCCTAACACTATCCTAAGGCTGATGCTAACCCTAACACTAACACTATCCTGGGCCTGGTGCTAACCCTAACCCTAACCCTAACACTATCCTAGGGCTGATGCTAACCCTAACCCTAATACTATCCTAGGGCTGATGCTAACCCTAACACTAACCCTAACACTATCCTAGGGCTGATGCTAACCCTAACCCTAACCCTAACACTATCCTAGGGCTGATGCTAACCCTAACCCTAACACTATCCTAGGCCTGATGCTAACCCTAACCCTAACACTTACACTATCCTAGGGCTGATGCTAACCCTAACCCTAACCCTAACACTATCCTAGGTCTGATGCTAACCCTAAACCTAACACTATCCTAGGGCTGATGCTAACCCTAAACCTAACCCTAACACTATCCTAGGGCTGATGTTAACCCTAACCCTAACACTATCCTAGGGCTGATGCTAACCCTAACCCTAACCCTAACACTCTCCTAGGGCTGATGCTAACCCTAACCCTAACACTAACCTAGACCTGATGCTAACCCTAACCCTAACACTATCCTAGGGCTGATGCTAACCCTAACCCTAACACTATCCTAGGCCTGATGCTAAACCTATCCCTAACCCTAACACTCTCCTAGGGCTGATGCTAACCCTAACCCTAACACTATCCTAGGGCTGATGCTAACCCTAACCCTAACCCTAACACTATCCTAAGTCTGATGCTAACCCTAGCCCTCACACTATCCTAGGCCTGATGATAACCCTAACCCTAACCTTAACACTATCCTATGGCTGATGCTAACCCTAACCCTATTCCTAACACTATCCTAGAGCTGATGCTAACCCTAACCCTAACACTAACCTAGGCCTGATGATAACCCTAACCCTAACCCTAACACTATCCTTGAACTGATGCTAACCATAACCCTAACCCTAACGCTATCCTAGGCCTGATGATAACCCTAACCCTAACCCTAACACTATCCTAGGGTTTATGTTAACCCTAACACTAACACTATCCTAGGGCTGATGCTAACCCTAACCCTAACCCTAACACTATCCTAGGGCTGATGCTAACCCTAACACTAACACTATCCTAGGGCTGATGCTAACCCTAACCCTAACACTAACACTATCCTAGGGCTGATGCTAACCCTAACCCTAACTCTAACACTATCTTTGGGCTGAGGCTAACCCTAACCCAAACACTATCCTACGGCTGATGCTAAGCCTAACCCTAACCCTAACACTATCCTAAGGCTGATGCTAACCCTAACACTAACACTATTCTAGGGCTGATGCTAACCCTAACCCTAACCCTAACACTATCCTAGGGCTGATGCTAACCCTAAACCTAATACTATCCTAGGGGTGATGCTAACCCTAACCCTAACCCTAACACTATCCTAGGCCTGATGCTAACCCTATCCCTAACCCTAAAACTCTCCTAGGGCTGAGGCTAACCCTAACCCTAACACTATCCTAGGGCTGATGCTAACCCTAACCCTAACACTAACACTATCCTAGGCCTGATGCTAACCCTATCCCTAACCCTAACACTCTCCTAGGTCTGATGCTAACCCTAACACTAACACTATCCTAGGCCTGATGCTAACCCTAACCCTAACCCTAACACTATCCTAGGCCTGATGCTAACCCTATCCCTAACCCTAACACTCTCCTATTGCTGAGGCTAACCCTAACCCTAACACTATCCTAGGGCTGATGCTAACCCTAACCCTAACACTAACACTATCCTAGGGTTGATGCTAACCCTAACCCTAACACTATCCTAGGGCTGATGCTAACCCTAACCCTAACCCTAACACTATCCTAGGGCTGATGTTAACCCTAACCCTAACACTATCCTAGGGCTGATGCTAACCCTAACCCTAACCCTAACACTATCCTAGGGCTGATGCTAACCCTAACCCTAGCACTATCCTAGGGCTGATGCTAACCCTAACCCTAACCCTAACACTATCCTAAGTCTGATGCTAACCCTAGCCCTCACACTATCCTAGGCCTGATGATAACCCTAACCCTAACCTTAACACTATCCTAGGGCTGATGCTAACCCTAACCCTGAATCTAACACTATCCTAGAGCTGATGCTAACCCTAACCCTAACACTATCCTAGGCCTGATGGTAACCCTAACCCTAACCCTAACACTATCCTAGGGCTGATGCTAACCCTAACCCTAACACTATCCTAGGGCTGATGCTAACCATAACCCTAACCCTAACACTATCCTAGGGCTGATGCTAACCCTAACGCTAAGCCTAACCCTATCCTTGAACTGATGCTAACCCTAACCCTAACCCTAACAATATCCTACGCCTGATGATAACCCTAACAGTAACCCTAACACTATCCTAGGTTTTATGTTAACCCTAACCCTAACACTATTCTAGGGCGGATGCTAACCCTAACCCTAACCCTAACACTATCCTAGGGCTGATGCTAACCCTAACACTAACACTATCCTAGGGCTGATGATAACCCTAACCCTAACCCTAACACTATTCTAGGGCTGATGCTAACCCTAACCCTAACTCTAACACTATCTTAGGGCTGAGACTAACGCTAACCAAAACACTATCCTACGGCTAATGCTAACCCTAACCCTAACCCTAACACTATCCTAAGGCTGATGCTAACCCTAACACTAACACTATCCTGGGCCTGGTGCTAACCCTAACGCTAACCCTAACACTATCGTAGGGCTGATGCTAACCCTAGCCCTCACACTATCCTGGGCCTGATGATAACCCTAACCCTAACCTTAACACTATCCTAGGGCTGATGCTAACCCTAACGCTAACCCTAACACTATCCTAGGGCTGATACTAACCCTAACCCTAACCCTAACACTATCCTAGGGCTGATGCTAACCCTAACACTAACACTATCCTAGGGGTGATGCTAACCGTAACACTAACACTATCCTAGGGCTGATGCTAACCATAACCCTAACCCTAACACTATTCTAGGGCTGATGCTAAACCTAACACTAACACTATCCTAGGGTTGATGCTAACCTAACCCTAACCCTAACACTATCCTAAGTCTGATGCTAACCCTAGCCCTCACACTATCCTAGGCCTGATGATAACCCCAACCCTAACCTTAACACTATCCTAGGGCTGATGCTAACCCTAACCCTAACCCTAACACTATCCTAGAGCTGATGCTAACCCTAACCCTAACACTATCCTCAGCCTGATGATAACCCTAAAACTAACCCTAACACTATCCTAGGGCTGATGCTAACCCTAAACCTAACACTATCCTAGGGCTGATGCTAACCCTAACCCTAACCCTAACACTATCCTAGGGCTGATGCTAACCCTAACGCTAAGCCTAACAATATCCTTGAACTTATGCTAACCCTAACCCTAACCCTAACACTATCCTAGGCCTGATGATAACCCTAACCCTAACCCTAACACTATCCTAGGGTTTATGTTAACCCTAACCCTAACACTATCCTAGGGCTGATGCTAATCCTATCCCTAACCCTAACATTATCCTAGGGCGGATGCTAACCCTAACCCTAACCCTAACACTATCCTAGTGCTTATGCTAACCCTAACACTAACACTATCCTAGGGCTGATGCTAACCCTAACCCTAACTCTAACACTGTCTTAGGGCTGAGGCTAACCCTAACCCAAATACTATCCTGCGGCTGATGCTAACCCTAACCCTAACCCTAACACTATCCTAAGGCTGATGCTAACCCTAACACTAACACTATCCTGGGCCTGGTGCTTACCCTAACCCTAACACTATCCTAGGGCTGATGCTAACCCTAGCCCTAATACTATCCTAGGGCTGATGCTAACCCTAACCCTAACCCTAACACTATCCTAGGGCTGATGCTAACCCTAACCCTAACACTATCCTAGGCCTGATGCTAACCCTAACCCTAACACTTACACTATCCTAGGGCTGATGCGAACCCTAACCCTAACCCTAACACTATCCTAGGTCTGATGCTAACCCTAAACCTAACACTATCCTAGGGCTGATGCTAACCCTAACCCTAACCCTAACACTATCCTAGGGCTGATGTTAACCCTAACCCTAACACTATCCTAGGGCTGATGCTAACCCTAACCCTAACCCTAATACTCTCCTAGGGCTAATGCTAACCCTAACCCTAACACTAACCTAGGCCTGATGCTAACCCTAACACTAACACTATCCTAGGGCTGATGCTAACCCTAACCCTAACACTATCCTAGGCCTGATGCTAAACCTATCCGTAACGCTAACACTCTCCTAGGGCTGATGCTAACCCTAACCCTAACACTATCCTAGGGCTGATGCTAACCCTAACCCTAACCCTAACACTATCCTAAGTCTGATGCTAACCCTAGCCCTCACACTATCCTAGGCCTGATGATAACCCTAACCCTAACCTTAACACTATCCTACGGCTGATGCTAACCCTAACCCTATCCCTAACACTATCCTAGAGCTGATGCTAACCCTAACCCTAACATTATCCTAGGCCTGATGATAACCCTAACCCTAACCCTAACACTATCCTAGGGCTGATGCTAACCCTAACCCTAACACTATCCTAGGGCTGATGCTAACCCTAACGCTAACCCTAACACTATCCTTGAACTGATGTTAACCCTAACCCTAACCCTAACGCTATCCTAGGACTGATGATAACCCTAACCCTAACCCTAACACTATCCTAGGGTTTATGTTAACCCTAACCCTAACACTATCCTAGGGCTGATGCTAACCCTAACCCTAACCCTAACACTATCCTAGGGCTGAGGCTAACCCTAAACCTAACACTATCCTAGGGCTGATGCTAACCCTAACCCTAACCCTAACACTATCCTAGTGTTGATGCTAACCCTAACCCTAACACTATCCTAGGGCTGATGCTAACCCTAACCCTAACCCTAAAACTATCCTATGCCTGATGCTAACCCTAACACTAACACTATCCTAGGGCTGATGCTAACCAAAACCCTAACCCTAACACTATCCTAGGGCTGATGCTAAACCTAACACTAACACTATCCTAGGGTTGATGCTAACCTAACCCTAACCCTAACACTATCCTAAGTCTGATGCTAACCCTAGCCCTCACACTATCCTAGGCCTGATGATAACCCTAACCCTAACCTTAACACTATCCTAGGGCTAATGCTAACCCTAACCCTAACCCTAACACTATCCTAAGGCTGATGCTAACCCTAACACTAACACTATCCTGGGCCTGGTGCTAACCCTAACGCTAACACTAACACTATCGTAGGGCTGATGCTAACCCTAGCCCTCACACTATCCTGGCCCTGATGATAACCCTAACTCTAACCTTAACACTATCATAGGGCTGATGCTAACCCTAACCCTAACCCTAACACTATCCTATGGCTGATGCTAACCCTAACACTAACACTCTCCTAGGGCTGATGCTAACCCTAACCCTAACACTATCCTAGGCCTGATGCTAACCCTATCCCTAACCCTAACACTCTCCTAGGGCTGAGGCTAACCCTAACCCTAACCCTAACACTATCCTAGGGCTGATGCTAACCCTAACCCTAACCCTAACACTATCCTAGGGCTGATGCTAACCCTAACACTAACACTATCCTAGGGCTGATGCTAACCATAACCCTAACCCTAACACTATCCTAGGGCTGATGCTAAACCTAACACTAACACTATCCTAGGGTTGATGCTAACCTAACCCTAACCCTAACACTATCCTAAGTCTGATGCTAACCCTAGCCCTCACACTATCCTAGGCCTGATGATAACAATAACCCTAACCTTAACACTATCCTAGGGCTGATGCTAACCCTAACCCTAACCCTAACACTATCCTAGAGCTGATGCTAACCCTAACCCTAACACTATCCTAGGCCTGATGATAACCCTAAACCTAACCCTAACACTATCCTAGGGCTGATACTAACCCTAAACCTAACACTATCCTAGGGCTGATGCTAACCCTAACCCAAACCCTAACACTATCCTAGGGCTGATGCTAACCCTAACGCTAAGCCTAACACTATCCTTGAACTGATGCTAACCCTAACCCTAACCCTAACACTATCCTAGGCCTGATGATAACCCTAACCCTAACCCTAACACTATCCTAGGGTTTTTGTTTACCCTAACCCTAACACTATCCTAGGGCTGATGTTAATCCTATCCCTAACCCTAACACTATCCTAGGGCGGATGCTAACCATAACCCTAACACTAACACTATCCTAGGGCTTATGCTAACCCTAACACTAACACTATCCTAGGGTTGATGCTAACCGTAACCCTAACCCTAACACTATCCTAGGGCTGATGCTAACCCTAACCCTAACTCTAACACTATCTTAGGGCTGAGGCTAACCCTAACCCAAACACTATCCTACGGCTGATGCTAACCCTAACCCTAACCCTAACACTATCCTAAGGCTGATGCTAACCCTAACACTAACACTATCCTGGGCCTGGTGCTAACCCTAACCCTAACCCTAACACTATCCTAGGGCTGATGCTAACCCTAACCCTAATACTATCCTAGGGCTGATGCTAACCCTAACACTAACCCTAACACTATCCTAGGGCTGATGCTAACCCTAACCCTAACCCTAACACTATCCTAAGGCTGATGCTAACCCTAACACTAACACTATCCTGGGCCTGGTGCTAACCCTAACGCTAACCCTAAAACTATCGTAGGGCTGATGCTAACCCTAGCCCTCACACTATCCTGGCTCTGATGATAACCCTAACCCTAACCTTAACACTATCCCAGGGCTGATGCTAACCCTAACCCTAACCCTAACACTATCCTAGGGCTGATGCTAACCCTAACACTAACACTCTCCTAGGGCTGATGCTAACCCTAACCCTAACACTATCCTAGGCCTGATGCTAACCCTATCCCTAACCCTAACACTCTCCTAGGGCTGAGGCTAACCCTAAACCTAACACTATCCTAGGGCTGATGCTAACCCTAACCCTAACCCTAACACTATCCTAGGGTTGATGCTAACCCTAACCCTAACACTATCCTAGGGCTGATGCTAACCCTAACCCTAACCCTAACACTATCCTAGGGCTGATGCTAACCCTAACACTAACACTATCCTAGGGCTGATGCTAACCATAACCCTAACCCTAACACTATCCTAGGGCTGATGCTAAACCTAACACTAACACTATCCTAGGGTTGATGCTAACCTAACCCTAACCCTAACACTATCCTAAGTCTGATGCTAACCCTAGCCCTCACACTATCCTAGGCCTGATGATAACCCTAACCCTAACCTTAACACTATCCTAGGGCTGATGCTAACCCTAACCCTAACCCTAACACTATCCTAGAGCTGATGCTAACCCTAACCCTAACACTATCCTAGGCCTGATGATAACCCTAAACCTAACCCTAACACTATCCTAGGGCTCATACTAACCCTAAACCTAACACTATCCTAGGGCTGATGCTAACCCTAACCCAAACCCTAACACTATCCTAGGACAGATGCTAACCCTAACGCTAAGCCTAACACTATCCTTGAACTGATGCTAACCCTAACCCTAACCCTAACACTATCCTAGGCCTGATGATAACCCTAACCCTAACCCTAACACTATCCTAGGGTTTATGTTTACCCTAACCCTAACACTATCCTAGGGCTGATGCTAATCCTATCCCTAACCTTAACACTATCCTAGGGCGGATGCTAACCCTAACCCTAACACTAACACTATCCTAGGGCTTATGCTAACCCTAACACTAACACTATCCTAGGGCTGATGCTAACCCTAACCCTAACCCTAACACTATCCTAGGGCTGATGCTAACCCTAACCCTAACTCTAACACTATCTTAGGGCTGAGGCTAACCCTAACCCAAACACTATCCTACGGCTGATGCTAACCCTAACCCTAACCCTAACACTATCCTAAGGCTGATGCTAACCCTAACACTAACACTATCCTGGGCCTGGTGCTAACCCTAACCCTAACCCTAACACTATCCTAGGGCTGATGCTAACCCTAACCCTAATACTATCCTAGGGCTGATGCTAACCCTAACACTAACCCTAACACTATCCTAGGGCTGATGCTAACCCTAACCCTAACCCTAACACTATCCTAGGGCTGATGCTAACCCTAACCCTAACACTATCCTAGGCCTGATGCTAACCCTAACCCTAACACTTACACTATCCTAGGGCTGATGCTTACCCTAACCCTAACCCTAACACTATCCTAGGTCTGATGCTAACCCTAAACCTAACACTATCCTAGGGCTGATGCTAACCCTAAACCTAACCCTAACACTATCCTAGGGCTGATGTTAACCCTAACCCTAACACTATCCTAGGGCTGATGCTAACCCTAACCCTAATACTATCCTAGGGCTGATGCTAACCCTAACACTAACCCTAACACTATCCTAGGGCTGATGCTAACCCTAACCCTAACCCTAACACTATCCTAGGGCTGATGCTAACCCTAACCCTAACATTATCCTAGGGCTGATGCTAACCCTAACCCTAACCCTAACACTCTCCTAGGGCTGATGCTAACCCTAACCCTAACCCTAACACTATCCTAGGGCGGATGCTAACCCTAACCCTAACCCTAACACTCTCCTAGGGCTGATGCTAACCCTAACCCTAACCCTAACACTATCCTAGGGCTGATGCTAACCCTAACCCTAACACTATCCTAGGGCTGATGCTAACCCTAACCCTAACTCTAACACTATCTTAGGGCTGAGGCTAACGCTAACCAAAACACTATCCTACGGCTGATGCTAACCCTAACCCTAACCCTAACACTATCCTAAGGCTGATGCTAACCCTAACACTAACACTATCCTGGGCCTGGTGCTAACCCTAACGCTAACCCTAACACTATCGTAGGGCTGATGCTAACCCTAGCCCTCACACTATCCTGGCCCTGATGATAACCCTAACCCAAACCTTAACACTATCCTAGGGCTGATGCTAACCCTAACCCTAACCCTAACACTATCCTAGGGCTGATGCTAATCCTAACACTAACACTCTCCTAGGGCTGATGCTAACCCTAACCCTAACACTATCCTAGGCCTGATGCTAACCCTATCCCTAACCCTAACACTCTCCTAGGGCTGAGGCTAACCCTAAACCTAACACTATCCTAGGGCTGATGCTAACCCTAACCCTAACCCTAACACTATCCTAGGGTTGATGCTAACCCTAACCATAACACTATCCTAGGGCTGATGCTAACCCTAACCCTAACCCTAACACTATCCTAGGGCTGATGCTAACCCTAACACTAACACTATCCTAGGGCTGATGCTAACCATAACCCTAACCCTAACACTATCCTAGGGCTGATGCTAAACCTAACACTAACACTATCCTAGGGTTGATGCTAACCTAACCCTAACCCTAACACTATCCTAAGTCTGATGCTAACCCTAGCCCTCACACTATCCTAGGCCTGATGATAACCCTAACCCTAACCTTAACACTATCCTAGGGCTGATGCTAACCCTAACCCTAACCCTAACACTATCCTAGAGCTGATGCTAACCCTAACCCTAACACTATCCTAGGCCTGATGATAACCCTAACCCTAACCCTAACACTATCCTAGGGTTTATGTTAACCCTAACCCTAACACTATCCTAGGGCTGATGCTAATCCTATCCCTAACCCTAACACTATCCTAGGGCGGATGCTAACCCTAACCCTAACCCTAACACTATCCTAGTGCTTATGCTAACCCTAACACTAACACTATCCTAGGGCTGATGCTAACCCTAACCCTAACTCTAACACTATCTTAGGGCTGAGGCTAACCCTAACCCAAATACTATCCTACGGCTGATGCTAACCCTAACCCTAACCCTAACACTATCCTAAGGCTGATGCTAACCCTAACACTAACACTATCCTGGGCCTGGTGCTTACCCTAACCCTAACACTATCCTAGGGCTGATGCTAACCCTAGCCCTAATACTATCCTAGGGCTGATGCTAACCCTAACCCTAACCCTAACACTATCCTAGGGCTGATGCTAACCCTAACCCTAACACTATCCTAGGCCTGATGCTAACCCTAACCCTAACACTTACACTATCCTAGGGCTGATGCTAACCCTAACCCTAACCCTAACACTATCCTAGGTCTGATGCTAACCCTAAACCTAACACTATCCTAGGGCTGATGCTAACCCTAACCCTAACCCTAACACTATCCTAGGGCTGATGTTAACCCTAACCCTAACACTATCCTAGGGCTGATGCTAACCCTAACCCTAACCCTAACACTCTCCTAGGGCTGATGCTAACCCTAACCCTAACACTAACCTAGGCCTGATGCTAACCCTAACACTAACACTATCCTAGGGCTGATGCTAACCCTAACCCTAACACTATCCTAGGCCTGATGCTAAACCTATCCGTAACGCTAACACTCTCCTAGGGCTGATGCTAACCCTAACCCTAACACTATCCTAGGGCTGATGCTAACCCTAACCCTAACCCTAACACTATCCTAAGTCTGATGCTAACCCTAGCCCTCACACTATCCTAGGCCTGATGATAACCCTAACCCTAACCTTAACACTATCCTACGGCTGATGCTAACCCTAACCCTATCCCTAACACTATCCTAGAGCTGATGCTAACCCTAACCCTAACACTATCCTAGGCCTGATGATAACCCTAACCCTAACCCTAACACTATCCTAGGGCTGATGCTAACCCTAACCCTAAC
Source organism: Lemur catta (assembly GCF_020740605.2). NCBI lineage: Eukaryota > Metazoa > Chordata > Mammalia > Primates > Lemuridae > Lemur > Lemur catta. The sequence continues at coordinate 861,025 of NW_025423861.1, read as the reverse complement.
ACTATCCTAGGGCTGATGCTAACCCTAACGCTAACCCTAACACTATCCTTGAACTGATGGTAACCCTAACCCTAACCCTAACGCTATCCTAGGCCTGATGATAACCCTAACCCTAACCCTAACACTATCCTAGGGTTTCTGTTAACCCTAACCCTAACACTATCCTAGGGCTGATGCTAACCCTAACCCTAACCCTAACACTATCCTAGGGCTGAGGCTAACCCTAAACCTAACACTATCCTAGGGCTGATGCTAACCCTAACCCTAACCCTAACACTATCCTAGTGTTGATGCTAACCCTAACCCTAACACTATCCTAGGGCTGATGCTAACCCTAACCCTAACCCTAAAACTATCCTAGGCCTGATGATAACCCTAACACTAACACTATCCTAGGGCTGATGCTAACCAAAACCCTAACCCTAACACTATCCTAGGGCTGATGCTAAACCTAACACTAACACTATCCTAGGGTTGATGCTAACCTAACCCTAACCCTAACACTATCCTAAGTCTGATGCTAACCCTAGACCTCACACTATCCTAGGCCTGATGATAACCCTAACCCTAACCTTAACACTATCCTAGGGCTGATGCTAACCCTAACCCTAACCCTAACACTATCTTAGAGCTGATGCTAACCCTAACCCTAACACTATCCTAGGCCTGATGATAACCCTAAACCTAACCCTAACACTATCCTAGGGCTGATGCTAACCCTAAACCTAACACTATCCTAGGGCTGATGCTAACCCTAACCCTAACCCTAACACTATCCTAGGGCTGATGCTAACCCTAACGCTAAGCCTAACACTATCCTTTAACTGATGCTAACCCTAACCCTAACCCTAACACTATCCTACGCCTGATGATAACCCTAACGCTAACCCTAACACTATCCTAGGGTTTATGTTAACCCTAACCCTAACACTATCCTAGGGCTGATGCTAATCCTATCCCTAACCCTAACACTATCCTAGGGCGGATGCTAACCCTAACCCTAACCCTAACACTATCCTAGGGCTTATGCTAACCCTAACACTAACACTATCCTAGGGCTGATGCTAACCCTAACCCTAACCCTAACACTATCCTAGGGCTGATGCTAACCCTAACCCTACCTCTAACACTATCTTAGGGCTGAGGCTAACCCTAACCCAAACACTATCCTACGGCTGATGCTAACCCTAACCCTAACCCTAACACTACCCTAAGGCTGATGCTAACCCTAACACTAACACTATCCTGGGCCTGGTGCTAACCCTAACCCTAACCCTAACACTATCCTAGGGCTGATGCTAACCCTAACCCTAATACTATCCTAGGGCTGATGCTAACCCTAACCCTAACCCTAACACTATCCTAGGGCTGATGCTAACCCTAACCCTAACCCTAACACTATCCTAGGGCTGATGCTAACCCTAACCCTAACACTATCCTAGGCCTGATGCTAACCCTAACCCTAACACTTACACTATCCTAGGGCTGATGCTAACCCTAACCCTAACCCTAACACTATCCTAGGGCTGATGCTAACCGTAACCCTAACACTATCCTAGGGCTGATGCTAACCCTAACCCTAACCCTAACACTATCCTAGGGCTGATGTTAACCCTAACCCTAACACTATCCTAGGGCTGATGCTAACCCTAACCCTAACCCTAACACTCTCCTAGGGCTGATGCTAACCCTAACACTAACACTAACCTAGGCCTGATGCTAACCCTAACCCTAACACTTACACTATCCTAGGGCTGATGCTAACCCTAACCCTAACCCTAACACTATCCTAGGTCTGATGCTAACCCTAAACCTAACACTATCCTAGGGCTGATGCTAACCCTAACCCTAACCCTAACACTATCCTAGGGCTGATGTTAACCCTAACCCTAACACTATCCTAGGGCTGATGCTAACCCTAACCCTAACCCTAACACTATGCTAGGGCTGATGCTAACCCTAACCCTAACACTAACCTAGGCCTGATGCTAACGCTAACACTAACACTATCCTAACGCTGATGCTAACCCTAACCCTAACACTATCCTAGGCCTGATGCTAAACCTATCCGTAACGCTAACACTCTCCTAGGGCTGATGCTAACCCTAACCCTAACACTATCCTAGGGCTGATGCTAACCCTAACCCTAACCCTAACACTATCCTAAGTCTGATGCTAACCCTAGCCCTCACACTATCCTAGGCCTGATGATAACCCTAACCCTAACCTTAACACTATCCTACGGCTGATGCTAACCCTAACCCTATCCCTAACACTATCCTAGAGCTGATGCTAACCCTAACCCTAACACTATCCTAGGCCTGATGATAACCCTAACCCTAACCCTAACACTATCCTAGGGCTGATGCTAACCCTAACCCTAACACTATCCTAGGGCTGATGCTAACCCTAACGCTAACCCTAACACTATCCTTGAACTGATGCTAACCCTAACCCTAACCCTAACGCTATCCTAGGCCTGATGATAACCCTAACCCTAACCCTAACACTATCCTAGGGTTTATGTTAACCCTAACCCTAACCCTAACACTATCCTAGGGCTGAGGCTAACCCTAAACCTAACACTATCCTAGGGCTGATGCTAACCCTAACCCTAACCCTAACACTATCCTAGGGCTGAGCCTAACCCTAAACCTAACACTATCCTAGGGCTGATGCTAACCCTAACCCTAACCCTAACACTATCCTAGTGTTGATGCTAACCCTAACCCTAACACTATCCTAGGGCTGATGCTAACCCTAACCCTAACCCTAAAACTATCCTAGGCCTGATGCTAACCCTAACACTAACACTATCCTAGGGCTGATGCTAACCATAACCCTAACCCTAACACTATCCTAGGGCTGATGCTAAACCTAACACTAACACTATCCTAGGGTTGATGCTAACCTAACCCTAACAATAACACTATCCTAAGTCTGATGCTAACCCTAGCCCTCACACTATCCTAGGCCTGATGATAACCCTAACCCTAACACTATCCTAGGCCTGATGATAACCCTAAACCTAACCCTAACACTATCCTAGGGCTGATGCTAACCCTAACCCTAACCCTAACACTATCCTAGGGCTGATGCTAACCCTAACCCTAACACTATCCTAGGCCTGATGCTAACCCTAACCCTAACACTTACACTATCCTAGGGCTGATGCTAACCCTAACCCTAACCCTAACACTATCCTAGGTCTGATGCTAACCCTAAACCTAACACTATCCTAGGGCTGATGCTAACCCTAACCCTAACCCTAACACTATCCTAGGGCTGATGTTAACCCTAACCCTAACACTATCCTAGGGCTGATGCTAACCCTAACCCTAACCCTAACACTCTCCTAGGGCTGATGCTAACCCTAACACTAACACTAACCTAGGCCTGATGCTAACCCAAACCCTAACACTCTCCTAGGGCTGATGCTAACCCTAACCCTAACAGTATCCTAGGGCTGATGCTAACCCTAACCCTAACCCTAACACTATCCTAAGTCTGATGCTAACCCTAGACCTCACACTATCCTAGGCCTGATGATAACCCTAACCCTAACCTTAACATTATCCTACGGCTGATGCTAACCCTAACCCTATCCCTAACACTATCCTAGAGCTGATGCTAACCCTAACCCTAACACTATCCTAGGCCTGATGATAACCCTAACCCTAACCCTAACACTATCCTAGGGCTGATGCTAACCCTAACCCTAACACTATCCTAGGGCTGATGCTAACCCTAACGCTAACCCTAACACTATCCTTGAACTGATGCTAACCATAACCCTAACCCTAACGCTATCCTAGGCCTGATGATAACCCTAAACCTAACCCTAACACTATCCTAGGGTTTATGTTAACCCTAACCCTAACACTATCCTAGGGCTGATGCTAACCCTAACCCTAACCCTAACACTATCCTAGGGCTGATGCTAACCCTAACACTAACACTATCCTAGGGCTGATGCTAACCCTAACCCTAACACTAACACTATCCCAGGGCTGATACTAACCCTAACCCTAACTCTAACACTATCTTTGGGCTGAGGCTAACCCTAACCCAAACACTATCCTACGGCTGATGCTAAACCTAACCCTAACCCTAACACTATCCTAAGGCTGATGCTAACCCTAACACTAACACTATCGTAGGCCTGGTGCTAACCCTAACCCTAACCCTAACACTATCCTAGGGCTGATGCTAACCCTAAACCTAATACTATCCTAGGGGTGATGCTAACCCTAACCCTAACCCTAACACTATCCTAGGGCTGATGCTAACCCTATCCCTAACCCTAACACTATCCTAAGGCTGATGCTAACCCTAACCCTAACACTATCCTAGGCCTGATGCTAAGCCTAACCCTAACACTTACACTATCCTCTGGCTGATGCTAACCCTAACCCTAACCCTAACACTATCCTAGGTCTGATGCTAACCCTAAAGCTAACACTATCCTAGGGCTGATGCTAACCCTAACCCTAACCCTAACACTATCCTAGGGCTGATGTTAACCCTAACCCTAACACTATGCTAGGGCTGATGGTAACCCTAACCCTAACCCTAACACTCTTCTAGGGCTGATGCTAACCGTAACCCTAACACTATCCTAGGCCTGATGCTAACCCTAACCCTAACACTATCATAGGGCTGATGCTAAACCTAACCCTAACCCTAACAGTATCCTAGGCCTGATGCTAACCCTATCCCTAACCCTAACACTCTCCTAGGGCTGAGGCTTACCCTAACCCTAACACTATCCTAGGGCTGATGCGAACCCTAACCCTAACCCTAACACTGTCCTAGGGTTGATGCTAACCCTAACCCTAACACTATCCTAGGGCTGATGCTAACCCTAACCCTAACCCTAACACTATCCTAGGGCTGATGATAACCCTAACCCTAACACTATCCTAGGCCTGATGATAACCCTAACCCTAACCTTAACACTATCCTAGGGCTGATGCTAACCCTAACCCTAACCCTAACACTAACCTAGAGCTGATGGTAACACAAACCCTAACACTATCCTAGGCCTGATGCTAACCCTAACCCTAACACTATCATAGGGCTGATGCTAAACCTAACCCTAACCCTAACAGTATCCTAGGCCTGATGCTAACCCTATCCCTAACCCTAACACTCTCCTAGGGCTGAGGCTAACCCTAACCCTAACACTATCCTAGGGCTGATGCGAACCCTAACCCTAACCCTAACACTATCCTAGGGTTGATGCTAACCCTAACCCTAACACTATCCTAGGGCTGATGCTAACCCTAACCCTAACCCTAACACTATCCTAGGGCTGATGATAACCCTAAACCTAACACTATCCTAGGCCTGATGATAACCCTAACCCTAACCTTAACACTATCCTAGGGCTGATGCTAACCCTAACCCTAACCCTAACACTAACCTAGAGCTGATGGTAACACAAACCCTAACACTATCCTAGGCCTTATGATAACCCTAACCCTAACCGTAACACTTTTCTACGGCTGATGCTAACCCTAACCCTAACACTATCCTAGGGCTGATGGTAACACTAACCCTAACCCTAACACTATCCTAGGGCTGATGCTAACCCTAACGCTAAGCCTAACACCACCCTTGAACTGATGCTAACCCTAACCCTAACCCTAACACTATCCTAGGCCTGATGATAACCCTAACCCTAACACTAACACTATCCTAGGGCGGATGCTAACCCTAACCCTAACCCTAACAGTATCCTAGGGCTGATGCTAACCCTAACACTAACACTATCCTAGGGCTGATTCTAACCCTAACCCTAACCCTAACACTATCCTGGGGCTGATGCTAACACTAACCCTAACCCTAACACTATCCTAGGGCTCATGCTAACCCTAACCCTAACTCTAACACTATCTTAGGGCTGAGGCTAACCCTAACCCAAACACTATCCTACGGCTGATGCTAACCCTAACCCTAACCCTAACACTATCCTAAGGCTGATGCTAACCCTAACACTAACACTAACCTGGGCCTGGTGCTAACCCTATCCCTAACCCTAACACTATCCTAGGGCTGATGCTAACCCTAACCCTAACCCTAACACTATCCTAGGGCTGATGCTAACCCTAACCCTAACACTATCCTAGGCCTGATGCTAACCCTAACCCTAACACTTACACTATCCTGGGGCTTATGCTAACCCTAACCCTAACCCTAACACTATCCTAGGTCTGATGCTAACCCTAAACCTAACACTATCCTAGGGGTGATGCTAACCCTAACCCTAACCCTAACACTGTCCTAGGGCTCATGTTAACCCTAACCCTAACACTATCCTAGGGCTGATGTTAACCCTAACCCTAACCCTAACACTCTCCTAGGGCTGATGCTAACCCTAACCCTAACACTATCCTAGGCCTGATGCTAACCCTAACCCTAACACTATCCTAGGGCTGATGCTAACCCTAACCCTAACACTAACACTATCCTAGGCCTGATGCTAACCCTATCCCTAACCCTAACACTCTCCTAGGGCTGAGGCTAACCCTAACCCTAACACTATCCTAGGGCTGATGCTAACCCTAACCCTAACCCTAAAACTATCCTACGGTTGATGCTAACCCTAACCCTAACACTATCCTAGGGCTGATGCTAACCCTAACCCTAACCCTAACACTATCCTAGGGCTGATGCTAACCCTACCCCTAACACTATCCTAGGCCTGATGCTAACCCTAACCCTAACCCTAAACTATCCTAGGGCTGATGCTAACCCTAACCCTAACCCTAACACTATCCTAGGCCTGATGCTAACCCTAACCCTAACACTTACACTATCCTAGGGCTGATGCTAACCCTAACCCTAACCCTAACACTATCCTAGGTCTGATGCTAACCCTAAACCTCACACTATCAGAGGGCTGATGCTAACCCTAACCCTAACCCTAACACTATCCTAGGTATGATGTTAACCCTAACCCTAACACTATCCTAGGGCTGATGCTAACCCTAACCCCAACCCTAACACTCTCCTAGGGCTGATGCTAACCATAACCCTAACACTATCCTAGGCCTGATGCTAACCCTAACCCTAACACTATCGTAGGGCTGATGCTAACCCTAACCCTAACCCTAACACTATCCTAGGCCTGATGCTAAACCTATCCCTAACCATAACACTCTCCTAGGGCTGATGCTAACCCTAACCCTAACACTATCCTAGGGCTGATGCTAACCCTAACCCTAACCCTAACACTATCCTAAGTCTGATGCTAACCCTAGCCCTCACACTATCCTAGGCCTGATGATAACCCTAACCCTAACCTTAACACTATACTAGGGCTGATGCTAACCCTAACCCTATCCCTAACACTATCCTAGAGCTGATGCTAACCCTAACCCTAACACTATCCTAGGCCTGATGATACCCCTAACCCTAACCCTAACACTATCCTAGGGCTGATGCTAACCCTAACCCTAACACTATCCTAGGGCTGATGCTAACCCTAACGCTAACCCTAACACTATCCTTGAACTGATGCTAACCCTAACCCTAACCCTAACACTCTCCTAGGCCTGATGATAACCCTAACCCTAACCCTAACACTATCCTAGGGTTTATGTTAACCCTAACCCTAACACTATCCTAGGGCTGATGCTAACCCTAACCCTAACCCTAACACTATCCTAAGGCGGATGCTAACCCTAACCCTAACCCTAACACTATCCTAGGGCTAATGCTAACCTAACACTAACACTATCCTAGGGCTGATGCTAACCCTAACCCTAATACTATCCTAGGGCTGATGCTAACCCTAACCCTAACCCTAACACTATCCTAGGGCTGATGCTAACCCTATCCCTAACCCTAACACTATCCTAGGGCTGATGCTAACCCTAAACCTAACACTATCCTAGGCCTGATGCTAACCCTAACCCTAACAGTTACACTATCCTAGGGCTGATGCTAAACCTAACCCTAACCCTAACACTATCCTAGGTCTGATGCTAACCCTAAACCTAACACTATCCTAGGGCTGATGCTAACCCTAACCCTAACCCTAACACTATCCTAGGGCTGATGCTAACCCTAACCCTAACCCTAACACTCTCCTAGGGCTGATGCTAACCGTAACCCTAACACTATCCTAGGCCTAACCCTAACACTATCATAGGGCTGATGCTAACCCTAACCCTAACCCTAACACTATCCTAGGCCTGAGGCTAACCCTATCCCTAACCCTAACACTCTCCTAGGGCTGAGGCTAACCCTAACCCTAATACTATCCTACGGCTGATGCTAACCCTAACCCTAACCCTAACACTATCCAAGGGCTGATGCTAACCCTTTCCCTAACCCTAACACTATCCTAGGGCTGATGCTAACCCTAAACCTAACACTATCCTAGGCCTGATGCTAACCCTAACCCTAACAGTTACACTATGCTAGGGCTGATGCTAAACCTAACCCTAACCCTAACACTATCCTAGGTCTGATGCTAACCCTAAACCTAACACTATCCCAGGGCTGATGCTAACCCTAACCCTAACCCTAACACTATCCTAGGGCTGTTGTTAACCCTAACCCTAACACTATCCTAGGGCTGATGCTAACCCTAACCCTAACCCTAACACTCTCCTAGGGCTGATGCTAACCGTAACCCTAACACTATCCTAGGCCTAACCCTAACACTATCCTAGGGCTGATGCTAACCCTAACCCTAACCCTAACACTATCCTAGGGTTGATGCTAACCCTTACCCTAACACTATCCTAGGGCTGATGCTAACCCTAACCCTAACCCTAAAACTATCCTAGGGCTGACGCTAACCCTAACCCTAACACTATCCTAGGGCTGACGCTAACCCTAACCCTAAACCTAACACTATCCTAGGGCTGATGCTCACCCTAACCCTAACACTATCCTAGGGCTGATGCTAACCCTAACCCTAACCCTAACACTATCCTAGGGCTGATGCTAACCCTAACCCTAAACCTAACACTATCCTAGGGCTGACGCTAACCCTAACCCTAAACCTAACACTATCCTAGGGCTGATGCTCACCCTAACCCTAACACTATCCTAGGGCTGATGCTAACCCTAACCCTAACCCTAACACTACCCTAAGGCTGATGCTAACCCTAACACTAACACTATCCTGGGCCTGGTGCTAACCCTAACCCTAACCCTAACACTATCCTAGGGCTGATGCTAACCCTAACCCTAATACTATCCTAGGGCTGATGCTAACCCTAACCCTAACCCTAACACTATCCTAGGGCTGATGCTAACCCTAACCCTAACCCTAACACTATCCTAGGGATGATGTTAACCCTAACCCTAACACTATCCTAGGGCTGATGCTAACCCTAACCCCAACCCTAACACTCTCCTAGGGCTGATGCTAACCATAACCCTAACACTATCCTAGGCCTGATGCTAACCCTAACCCTAACACTATCGTAGGGCTGATGCTAACCCTAACCCTAACCCTAACACTATCCTAGGCCTGATGCTAAACCTATCCCTAACCCTAACACTATCCTAGGGCTGATGCTAACCCTAACCCTAACCCTAACACTCTCCTAGGGCTGATGCTAACCCTAACACTAACACTAACCTAGGCCTGATGCTAACCCTAACCCTAACACTTACACTATCCTAGGGCTGATGCTAACCCTAACCCTAACCCTAACACTATCCTAGGTCTGATGCTAACCCTAAACCTAACACTATCCTAGGGCTGATGCTAACCCTAACCCTAACCCTAACACTATCCTAGGGCTGATGTTAACCCTAACCCTAACACTATCCTAGGGCTGATGCTAACCCTAACCCTAACCCTAACACTATCCTAGGGCTGATGCTAACCCTAACCCTAACACTAACCTAGGCCTGATGCTAACCCTAACACTAACACTATCCTAGCGCTGATGCTAACCCTAACCCTAACACTATCCTAGGCCTGATGCTAAACCTATCCGTAACGCTAACACTCTCCTAGGGCTGATGCTAACCCTAACCCTAACACTATCCTAGGGCTGATGCTAACCCTAACCCTAACCCTAACACTATCCTAAGTCTGATGCTAACCCTAGCCCTCACACTATCCTAGGCCTGATGATAACCCTAACCCTAACCTTAACACTATCCTACGGCTGATGCTAACCCTAACCCTATCCCTAACACTATCCTAGAGCTGATGCTAACCCTAACCCTAACACTATCCTAGGCCTGATGATAACCCTAACCCTAACCCTAACACTATCCTAGGGCTGATGCTAACCCTAACCCTAACACTATCCTAGGGCTGATGCTAACCCTAACGCTAACCCTAACACTATCCTTGAACTGATGCTAACCCTAACCCTAACCCTAACGCTATCCTAGGCCTGATGATAACCCTAACCCTAACCCTAACACTATCCTAGGGTTTATGTTAACCCTAACCCTAACCCTAACACTATCCTAGGGCTGAGGCTAACCCTAAACCTAACACTATCCTAGGGCTGATGCTAACCCTAACCCTAACCCTAACACTATCCTAGGGCTGAGGCTAACCCTAAACCTAACACTATCCTAGGGCTGATGCTAACCCTAACCCTAACCCTAACACTATCCTAGTGTTGATGCTAACCCTAACCCTAACACTATCCTAGGGCTGATGCTAACCCTAACCCTAACCCTAAAACTATCCTAGGCCTGATGCTAACCCTAACACTAACACTATCCTAGGGCTGATGCTAACCATAACCCTAACCCTAACACTATCCTAGGGCTGATGCTAAACCTAACACTAACACTATCCTAGGGTTGATGCTAACCTAACCCTAACAATAACACTATCCTAAGTCTGATGCTAACCCTAGCCCTCACACTATCCTAGGCCTGATGATAACCCTAACCCTAACCTTAACACTATCCTAGGGCTGATGCTAACCCTAACCCTAACCCTAACACTATCCTAGAGCTGATGCTAACCCTAACCCTAACACTATCCTAGGCCTGATGATAACCCTAAACCTAACCCTAACACTATCCTAGGGCTGATGCTAACCCTAACCCTAACCCTAACACTATCCTAGGGCTGATGCTAACCCTAACCCTAACACTATCCTAGGCCTGATGCTAACCCTAACCCTAACACTTACACTATCCTAGGGCTGATGCTAACCCTAACCCTAACCCTAACACTATCCTAGGTCTGATGCTAACCCTAAACCTAACACTATCCTAGGGCTGATGCTAACCCTAACCCTAACCCTAACGCTATCCTAGGGCTGATGTTAACCCTAACCCTAACACTATCCTAGGGCTGATGCTAACCCTAACCCTAACCCTAACACTCTCCTAGGGCTGATGCTAACCCTAACACTAACACTAACCTAGGCCTGATGCTAACCCAAACCCTAACACTCTCCTAGGGCTGATGCTAACCCTAACCCTAACAGTATCCTAGGGCTGATGCTAACCCTAACCCTAACCCTAACACTATCCTAAGTCTGATGCTAACCCTAGACCTCACACTATCCTAGGCCTGATGATAACCCTAACCCTAACCTTAACATTATCCTACGGCTGATGCTAACCCTAACCCTATCCCTAACACCATCCTAGAGCTGATGCTAACCCTAACCCTAACACTATCCTAGGCCTGATGATAACCCTAACCCTAACCCTAACACTATCCTAGGGCTGATGCTAACCCTAACCCTAACACTATCCTAGGGCTGATGCTAACCCTAACGCTAACCCTAACACTATCCTTGAACTGATGCTAACCATAACCCTAACCCTAACGCTATCCTAGGCCTGATGATAACCCTAAACCTAACCCTAACACTATCCTAGGGTTTATGTTAACCCTAACCCTAACACTATCCTAGGGCTGATGCTAACCCTAACCCTAACCCTAACACTATCCTAGGGCTGATGCTAACCCTAACACTAACACTATCCTAGGGCTGATGCTAACCCTAACCCTAACACTAACACTATCCCAGGGCTGATACTAACCCTAACCCTAACTCTAACACTATCTTTGGGCTGAGGCTAACCCTAACCCAAACACTATCCTACGGCTGATGCTAAACCTAACCCTAACCCTAACACTATCCTAAGGCTGATGCTAACCCTAACACTAACACTATCGTAGGCCTGGTGCTAACCCTAACCCTAACCCTAACACTATCCTAGGGCTGATGCTAACCCTAAACCTAATACTATCCTAGGGGTGATGCTAACCCTAACCCTAACCCTAACACTATCCTAGGGCTGATGCTAACCCTATCCCTAACCCTAACACTATCCTAAGGCTGATGCTAACCCTAACCCTAACACTATCCTAGGCCTGATGCTAAGCCTAACCCTAACACTTACACTATCCTCTGGCTGATGCTAACCCTAACCCTAACCCTAACACTATCCTAGGTCTGATGCTAACCCTAAAGCTAACACTATCCTAGGGCTGATGCTAACCCTAACCCTAACCCTAACACTATCCTAGGGCTGATGTTAACCCTAACCCTAACACTATGCTAGGGCTGATGGTAACCCTAACCCTAACCCTAACACTCTTCTAGGGCTGATGCTAACCGTAACCCTAACACTATCCTAGGCCTGATGCTAACCCTAACCCTAACACTATCATAGGGCTGATGCTAAACCTAACCCTAACCCTAACACTATCCTAGGCCTGATGCTAACCCTATCCCTAACACTAACACTCTCCTAGGGCTGAAGCTAACCCTAACCCTAACACTATCCTAGGGCTGATGCGAACCCTAACCCTAACCCTAACACTATCCTAGTGTTGATGCTAACCCTAACCCTAACACTATCCTAGGGCTGATGCTAACCCTAACCCTAACCCTAACACTATCCTAGGGCTGATGATAACCCTAACCCTAACACTATCCTAGGCCTGATGATAACCCTAACCCTAACCTTAACACTATCCTAGGGCTGATGCTAACCCTAACCCTAACCCTAACACTAACCTAGAGCTGATGGTAACACAAACCCTAACACTATCCTAGGCCTTATGATAACCCTAACCCTAACCGTAACACTTTTCTAGGGCTGATGCTAACCCTAACCCTAACACTATCCTAGGGCTGATGGTAACACTAACCCTAACCCTAACACTATCCTAGGGCTGATGCTAACCCTAACGCTAAGCCTAACACCACCCTTGAACTGATGCTAACCCTAACCCTAACCATAACACTATCCTAGGCCTGATGATAACCCTAACCCTAACACTAACACTATCCTAGGGCGGATGCTAACCCTAACCCTAACCCTAACAGTATCCTAGGGCTGATGCTAACCCTAACACTAACACTATCCTAGGGCTGATTCTAACCCTAACCCTAACCCTAACACTATCCTGGGGCTGATGCTAACACTAACCCTAACCCTAACACTATCCTAGGGCTCATGCTAACCCTAACCCTAACTCTAACACTATCTTAGGGCTGAGGCTAACCCTAACCCAAACACTATCCTACGGCTGATGCTAACCCTAACCCTAACCCTAACACTATCCTAAGGCTGATGCTAACCCTAACACTAACACTAACCTGGGCCTGGTGCTAACCCTATCCCTAACCCTAACACTATCCTAGGGCTGATGCTAACCCTAACCCTAACCCTAACACTATCCTAGGGCTGATGCTAACCCTAACCCTAACACTATCCTAGGCCTGATGCTAACCCTAACCCTAACTCTTACACTATCCTGGGGCTTATGCTAACCCTAACCCTAACCCTAACACTATCCTAGGTCTGATGCTAACCCTAAACCTAACACTATCCTAGGGGTGATGCTAACCCTAACCCTAACCCTAACACTGTCCTAGGGCTCATGTTAACCCTAACCCTAACACTATCCTAGGGCTGATGCTAACCCTAACCCTAACCCTAACACTCTCCTAGGGCTGATGCTAACCCTAACCCTAACACTATCCTAGGCCTGATGCTAACCCTAACCCTAACACTATCCTAGGGCTGATGCTAACCCTAACCCTAACACTAACACTATCCTAGGCCTGATGCTAACCCTATCCCTAACCCTAACACTCTCCTAGGGCTGAGGCTAACCCTAACCCTAACACTATCCTAGGGCTGATGCTAACCCTAACCCTAACCCTAAAACTATCCTACGGTTGATGCTAACCCTAACCCTAACACTATCCTAGGGCTGATGCTAACCCTAACCCTAATCCTAACACTATCCTAGGGCTGATGCTAACCCTACCCCTAACACTATCCTAGGCCTGATGCTAACCCTAACCCTAACCCTAAACTATCCTAGGGCTGATGCTAACCCTAACCCTAACCCTAACACTATCCTAGGCCTGATGCTAACCCTAACCCTAACACTTACACTATCCTAGGGCTGATGCTAACCCTAACCCTAACCCTAACACTATCCTAGGTCTGATGCTAACCCTAAACCTCACACTATCAGAGGGCTGATGCTAACCCTAACCCTAACCCTAACACTATCCTAGGGATGATGTTAACCCTAACCCTAACACTATCCTAGGGCTGATGCTAACCCTAACCCCAACCCTAACACTCTCCTAGGGCTGATGCTAACCATAACCCTAACACTATCCTAGGCCTGATGCTAACCCTAACCCTAACACTATCGTAGGGCTGATGCTAACCCTAACCCTAACCCTAACACTATCCTAGGCCTGATGCTAAACCTATCCCTAACCATAACACTCTCCTAGGGCTGATGCTAACCCTAACCCTAACACTATCCTAGGGCTGATGCTAACCCTAACCCTAACCCTAACACTATCCTAAGTCTGATGCTAACCCTAGCCCTCACACTATCCTAGGCCTGATGATAACCCTAACCCTAACCTTAACACTATACTAGGGCTGATGCTAACCCTAACCCTATCCCTAACACTATCCTAGAGCTGATGCTAACCCTAACCCTAACACTATCCTAGGCCTGATGATACCCCTAACCCTAACCCTAACACTATCCTAGGGCTGATGCTAACCCTAACCCTAACACTATCCTAGGGCTGATGCTAACCCTAACGCTAACCCTAACACTATCCTTGAACTGATGCTAACCCTAACCCTAACCCTAACACTCTCCTAGGCCTGATGATAACCCTAACCCTAACCCTAACACTATCCTAGGGTTTATGTTAACCCTAACCCTAACACTATCCTAGGGCTGATGCTAACCCTAACCCTAACACTAACACTATCCTAAGGCGGATGCTAACCCTAACCCTAACCCTAACACTATCCTAGGGCTAATGCTAACCTAACACTAACACTATCCTAGGGCTGATGCTAACCCTTACCCTAACCCTAACACTATCCTAGGGCTGATGCTAACCCTAACCCTAACTCTAACACTATCTTATGGCTGAGGCTAACCCTAACCGAAACACTATCCTACGGCTGATGCTAACCCTAACCCTAACCCTAATACTATCCTAAGGCTGATGCTAACCCTAACACTAACACTATCCTAGGCCTGGTGCTAACCCTAACCCTAACCCTAACACTATCCTAGGGCTGATGCTAACCCTATCCCTAACCCTAACACTATCCTAGAGCTGATGCTAACCCTAAACCTAACACTATCCTAGGCCTGATGCTAACCCTAACCCTAACAGTTACACTATCCTAGGGCTGATGCTAAACCTAACCCTAACCCTAACACTATCCTAGGTCTGATGCTAACCCTAAACCTAACACTATCCTAGGGCTGATGCTAACCCTAACCCTAACCCTAACACTATCCTAGGGCTGATGCTAACCCTAACCCTAACCCTAACACTCTCCTAGGGCTGATGCTAACCGTAACCCTAACACTATCCTAGGCCTAACCCTAACACTATCATAGGGCTGATGCTAACCCTAACCCTAACCCTAACACTATCCTAGGCCTGAGGCTAACCCTATCCCTAACCCTAACACTCTCCTAGGGCTGAGGCTAACCCTAACCCTAATACTATCCTACGGCTGATGCTAACCCTAACCCTAACCCTAACACTATCCAAGGGCTGATACTAACCCTTTCCCTAACCCTAACACTATGCTAGGGCTGATGCTAACCCTAAACCTAACACTATCCTAGGCCTGATGCTAACCCTAACCCTAACAGTTACACTATGCTAGGGCTGATGCTAAACCTAACCCTAACCCTAACACTATCCTAGGGCTAATGCTAACCCTAACGCTAAGCCTAACACCACCCTTGAACTGATGCTAACCCTAACCCTAACCCTAACACTATCCTAGGCCTGATGATAACCCTAACCCTAACACTAACACTATCCTAGGGCGGATGCTAACCCTAACCCTAACCCTAACAGTATCCTAGGGCTGATGCTAACCCTAACACTAACACTATCCTAGGGCTGATTCTAACCCTAACCCTAACCCTAACACTATCCTGGGGCTGATGCTAACACTAACCCTAACCCTAACACTATCCTAGGGCTCATGCTAACCCTAACCCTAACTCTAACACTATCTTAGGGCTGAGGCTAACCCTAACCCAAACACTATCCTACGGCTGATGCTAACCCTAACCCTAACCCTAACACTATCCTAAGGCTGATGCTAACCCTAACACTAACACTAACCTGGGCCTGGTGCTAACCCTATCCCTAACCCTAACACTATCCTAGGGCTGATGCTAACCCTAACCCTAACCCTAACACTATCCTAGGGCTGATGCTAACCCTAACCCTAACACTATCCTAATCCTGATGCTAACCCTAACCCTAACTCTTACACTATCCTGGGGCTTATGCTAACCCTAACCCTAACCCTAACCCTATCCTAGGTCTGATGCTAACCCTAAACCTAACACTATCCTAGGGGTGATGCTAACCCTAACCCTAACCCTAACACTGTCCTAGGGCTCATGTTAACCCTAACCCTAACACTATCCTAGGGCTGATGCTAACCCTAACCCTAACCCTAACACTCTCCTAGGGCTGATGCTAACCCTAACCCTAACACTATCCTAGGCCTGATGCTAACCCTAACCCTAACACTATCCTAGGGCTGATGCTAACCCTAACCCTAACACTAACACTATCCTAGGCCTGATGCTAACCCTATCCCTAACCCTAACACTCTCCTAGGGCTGAGGCTAACCCTAACCCTAACACTATCCTAGGGCTGATGCTAACCCTAACCCTAACCCTAAAACTATCCTACGGTTGATGCTAACCCTAACCCTAACACTATCCTAGGGCTGATGCTAACCCTAACCCTAACCCTAACACTATCCTAGGGCTGATGCTAACCCTACCCCTAACACTATCCTAGGCCTGATGCTAACCCTAACCCTAACCCTAAACTATCCTAGGGCTGATGCTAACCCTAACCCTAACCCTAACACTATCCTAGGCCTGATGCTAACCCTAACCCTAACACTTACACTATCCTAGGGCTGATGCTAACCCTAACCCTAACCCTAACACTATCCTAGGTCTGATGCTAACCCTAAACCTCACACTATCAGAGGGCTGATGCTAACCCTAACCCTAACCCTAACACTATCCTAGGGATGATGTTAACCCTAACCCTAACACTATCCTAGGGCTGATGCTAACCCTAACCCCAACCCTAACACTCTCCTAGGGCTGATGCTAACCATAACCCTAACACTATCCTAGGCCTGATGCTAACCCTAACCCTAACACTATCGTAGGGCTGATGCTAACCCTAACCCTAACCCTAACACTATCCTAGGCCTGATGCTAAACCTATCCCTAACCATAACACTCTCCTAGGGCTGATGCTAACCCTAACCCTAACACTATCCTAGGGCTGATGCTAACCCTAACCCTAACCCTAACACTATCCTAAGTCTGATGCTAACCCTAGCCCTCACACTATCCTAGGCCTGATGATAACCCTAACCCTAACCTTAACACTATACTAGGGCTGATGCTAACCCTAACCCTATCCCTAACACTATCCTAGAGCTGATGCTAACCCTAACCCTAACACTATCCTAGGCCTGATGATACCGCTAACCCTAACCCTAACACTATCCTAGGGCTGATGCTAACCCTAACCCTAACACTATCCTAGGGCTGATGCTAACCCTAACGCTAACCCTAACACTATCCTTGAACTGATGCTAACCCTAACCCTAACCCTAACACTCTCCTAGGCCTGATGATAACCCTAACCCTAACCCTAACACTATGCTAGGGTTTATGTTAACCCTAACCCTAACACTATCCTAGGGCTGATGCTAACCCTAACCCTAACCCTAACACTATCCTAAGGCGGATGCTAACCCTAACCCTAACCCTAACACTATCCTAGGGCTAATGCTAACCTAACACTAACACTATCCTAGGGCTGATGCTAACCCTTACCCTAACCCTAACACTATCCTAGGGCTGATGCTAACCCTAACCCTAACTCTAACACTATCTTATGGCTGAGGCTAACCCTAACCGAAACACTATCCTACGGCTGATGCTAACCCTAACCCTAACCCTAATACTATCCTAAGGCTGATGCTAACCCTAACACTAACACTATCCTAGGCCTGGTGCTAACCCTAACCCTAACCCTAACACTATCCTAGGGCTGATGCTAACCCTAACCCTAATACTATCCTAGGGCTGATGCTAACCCTAACCCTAACCCTAACACTATCCTAGGGCTGATGCTAACCCTATCCCTAACCCTAACACTATCCTAGGGCTGATGCTAACCCTAAACCTAACACTATCCTAGGCCTGATGCTAACCCTAACCCTAACAGTTACACTATCCTAGGGCTGATGCTAAACCTAATCCTAACCCTAACACTATCCTAGGTCTGATGCTAACCCTAAACCTAACACTATCCTAGGGCTGATGCTAACCCTAACCCTAACCCTAACACTATCCTAGGGCTGATGCTAACCCTAACCCTAACCCTAACACTCTCCTAGGGCTGATGCTAACCGTAACCCTAACACTATCCTAGGCCTAACCCTAACACTATCATAGGGCTGATGCTAACCCTAACCCTAACCCTAACACTATCCTAGGCCTGAGGCTAACCCTATCCCTAACCCTAACACTCTCCTAGGGCTGAGGCTAACCCTAACCCTAATACTATCCTACGGCTGATGCTAACCCTAACCCTAACCCTAACACTATCCAAGGGCTGATGCTAACCCTTTCCCTAACCCTAACACTATCCTAGGGCTGATGCTAACCCTAAACCTAACACTATCCTAGGCCTGATGCTAACCCTAACCCTAACAGTTACACTATGCTAGGGCTGATGCTAAACCTAACCCTAACCCTAACACTATCCTAGGTCTGATGCTAACCCTAAACCTAACACTATCCTAGGGCTGATGCTAACCCTAACCCTAACCCTAACACTATCCTAGGGCTGTTGTTAACCCTAACCCTAACACTATCCTAGGGCTGATGATAACCCTAACCCTAACCCTAACACTCTCCTAGGGCTGATGCTAACCGTAACCCTAACACTATCCTAGGCCTAACCCTAACACTATCCTAGGGCTGATGCTAACCCTAACCCTAACCCTAACACTATCCTAGGGTTGATGATAACCCTTACCCTAACACTATCCTAGGGCTGATGCTAACCCTAACCCTAACCCTAAAACTATCCTAGGGCTGACGCTAACCCTAACCCTAACACTATCCTAGGGCTGACGCTAACCCTAACCCTAAACCTAACACTATCCTAGGGCTGATGCTCACCCTAACCCTAACACTATCCTAGGGCTGATGCTAACCCTAACCCTAACCCTAACACTATCCTAAGTCTGATGCTAACCCTAGCCCTCACACTATCCTAGGCCTGATGATAACCCTAACCCTAACCTTAACACTATCCTAGGGCTGATGCTAACCCTAACCCTAACCCTAACACTATCCTAGAGCTGATGCTAACCCTAACCCTAACACTATCCTGGGCCTGATGATAACCCTAACCCTAACCCTAACACTAACCTAGGGCTGATGCTAACCCTAACCCTAACACTATCCTAGGGCTGATGCTAACCCTAACGCTAAGCCTAACAGTATCCTTGAACTGATGCTAACCCTAACCTTAACCCTAACACTATCCTAGGGCTGATGCTAACCCTAACCCTAACCCTAACACTACCTAGGTCTGATGCTAACCCTAAACCTAACAGTATCCTAGGGCTGATGCTAACCCTAACCCTAACCCTAACACTATCCTAGGGCTGATGTTAACCCTAACCCTAACACTATCCTAGGGCTGATGCTAACCCTAACCCTAACCCTAACACTATCCTAGAGCTGATGCTAACCCTAACCCTAACACTATTCTAGGCCTGATGATAACCCTAACCCTAACCCTAACACTATCCTAGGGCTGATGCTAACCCTAACCCTAACACTATCCTAGGGCTGATGCTAACCCTAACCCTAACCCTAACACTCTCCTAGGGCTGATGCTAACCCTAACCCTAACACTATCCTAGGCCTGATGCTAACCCTAACCCTAACACTATCCTAGGCCTGATGCTAAACCTATCCCTAACCATAACACTCTCCTAGGGCTGATGCTAACCCTAACCCTAACACTATCCTAGGGCTGATGCTAACCCTAACGCTAACCCTAACACTATCCTAAGTCTGATGCTAACCCTAACCCTAACACTATCCTAGGCCTGATGATAACCCTAACCCTAACCCTAACACTATCCTAGGGCTGATGCTAACCCTAACCCTAACACTATCCTAGGGCTGATGCTAACCCTAACGCTAACCCTAACACTATCCTTGAACTGATGCTAACCCTAACCCTAACCCTAACCCTAACACTATCCTAGGCCTGATGATAACCCTAACCATAACCCTAACACTATCCTTGGGTTTATGTTAACCCTAACCCTAACACTATCCTAGGGCTGATGCTAATCTTAACCCTAACCCTAACACTATCCTAGGGCGGATGCTAACCCTAACCCTAACCCTAACACTATCCTAGGGCTGAAGCTAACCCTAACCCAAACACTATCCTACGGCTGATGCTAACCCTAACCCTAACCCTAACACTATCCTAACGCTGATGCTAACATTAACACTAACACTATCCTAGGCCTGGTGCTAACCCTAACCCTAACACTATCCTAGGGCTGATGCTAACCCTAACCCTAATACTATCCTAGGGCTGATGCTAACCCTAACCCTAACCCTAACACTATCCTAGGGCTGATGCTAACCCTATCCCTATCCCTAACACTATCCTAGGGGTGATGCTAACCCTAACAATAACACTATCCTAGGCCTGATGCTAACCCTAACCCTAACACTTACACTATCCTAGGGCTGATGCTAACCCTAACCCTAACCCTAACACTATCCTAGGTCTGATGATAACCCTAAACCTAACACTATCCTAGGGCTGATGCTAACCCTAACCCTAACCCTAACACTATCCTAGGGCTGATGTTAACCCTAACCCTAACACTATCCTAGGGCTGATGCTAACCCTAACCCTAACACTATCCTAGGGCTGATGCTAACCATAACCCTAACCCTATCACTATCCTAAGTCTGATGCTAACCCTAGCCCTCACACTATCCTAGGCCTGATGATAACACTAACTCTAACATTAACACTATCCTAGGGCTGATGCTAACCCTAACCCTATCCCTAACACTATCCTAGAGCTGATGCTAACCCTAACCCTAACACTATCCTAGGCCTGATGATAACCCTAACCCTACCACTAACACTATCATAGGGATGATGCTAACCCTAACCCTAACACTATCCTAGGGCTGATGCTAACCCTAACGCTAACCCTAACACTATCCTTGAACTGATGCTAACCCTAACCCTAACCCTAACCCTAACACTATCCTAGGCCTGATGATAACCCTAACCCTAACCCTAACACTATCCTAGGGTTTATGTTAACCCTAACCCTAACACTATCCTAGGGCTGATGCTAATCTTAACCCTAACCCTAACACTATCCTAGGGCGGATGCTAACCCTAACCCTAACCCTAACACTATCCTAGGGCTGAAGCTAACCCTAACACTAACACTATCCTAGGGCTGATGCTAACCGTAACCCTAAACCTAACACTATCCTAGGGCTGATGCTAACACTAACCCTAACTCTAACACTATCTTAGGGCTGAGGCTAACCCTAACCCAAACACTATCCTACGGCTGATGCTAACTCTAACGCTAACCCTAACACTATCCTAAGGCTGATGCTAACCCTAACACTAACACTATCCTAGGCCTGGTGCTAACCCTAACCCTAACCCTAACACTATCCTAGGGCTGATGCTAACCCTAACCCTAATACTATCCTAGGGCTGATGCTAACCCTAACCCTAACCCTAACACTATCCTAGGGCTGATGCTAACCCTATCCCTAACCCTAACACTATCCTAGGGCTGATGCTAACCCTAACCCTAACACTATCCTAGGCCTGATGCTAACCCTAATCCTAACACTTACACTATCCTAGGGCTGACGCTAACCCTAACCCTAACCCTAACACTATCCTAGGTCTGATGATAACCCTAAACCTAACACTATCCTAGGGCTGATGCTAACCCTAACCCTAACCCCAACACTATCCTAGGGCTGATGTTAACCCTAACCCTAACACTATCCTAGGGCTGATGCTAACCCTAACCCTAACCCTAACACTATCCTAGAGCTGATGCTAACCCTAACCCTAACACTATCCTAGGCCTGATGATAACCCTAACCCTAACCCTAACACTATCCTAGGGCTGATGCTAACCCTAACCCTAACACTATCCTAGGGCTGATGCTAACCCTAACCCTAACCATAACACTCTCCTAGGGCTGATGCTAACCCTAACCCTAACACTATCCTAGGCCTGATGCTAACCCTAACCCTAACACTATCCTAGGCCTGATGCTAAACCTATCCCTAACCATAACACTCTCCTAGGGCTGATGCTAACCCTAACCCTAACACTATCCTAGGGCTGATGCTAACCCTAACACTAACCCTAACACTATCCTAAGTCTGATGCTAACCCTAGCCCTCACACTATCCTAGGCCTGATGATAACCCTAACTCTAACCTTAACACTATCCTAGGGCTGATGCTAACCCTAACCCTATCCCTAACACTATCCTAGAGCTGATGATAACCCTAACCCTAACACTATCCTAGGCCTGATGATAACCCTAACCCTAACCCTAACACTATCCTAGGGCTGATGCTAACCCTAACCCTAACACTATCCTAGGGCTGATGCTAACCCTAACGCTAACCCTAACACTATCCTTGAACTGATGCTAACCCTAACCCTAACCCTAACCCTAACACTATCCTAGGGCTGATGCTAATCTTAACCCTAACCCTAACACTATCCTAGGGCGGATGCTAACCCTAACCCTAACCCTAACACTATCCTAGGGCTTAAGCTAACCCTAACCCAAACACTATCCTACGGCTGATGCTAACCCTAACCCTAACACTAACACTATCCTAAGGCTGATGCTAACCCTAACACTAACACTATCCTAGGCCTGGTGCTAACCCTAACCCTAACCCTAACACTATCCTAGGGCTGATGCTAACCCTAACCCTAATACTATCCTAGGGCTGATGCTAACCCTAACCCTAACCCTAACACTATCCTAGGGCTGATGCTAACCCTATCCCTAACCCTAACACTATCCTAGGGCTGATGCTAACCCTAACCCTAACACTATCCTAGGCCTGATGCTAACCCTAACCCTAACACTTACACTATCCTAGGGCTGATGCTAACCCTAACCCTAACCCTAACACTATCCTAGGTCTGATGATAACCCTAAACCTAACACTATCCTAGGGCTGATGCTAACCCTAAACCTAACACTATCCTAGGGCTGATGCTAACCCTAACCCTACCACTATCCTAGGGCTGATGCTAACCCTAACCCTAACCCTAACACTATCCTAAGTCTGATGCTAACCCTAACCCTCACACTATCCTAGGCCTGATGATAACCCTAACTCTAACCTTAACACTATCCTAGGGCTGATGCTAACCCTAACCCTATCCCTAACACTATCCTAGAGCTGATGCTAACCCTAACCCTAACACTATCCTAGGCCTGATGATAACCCTAACCCTAACCCTAACACTATCATAGGGCTGATGCTAACCCTAACCCTCACACTATCCTAGGGCTGATGCTAACCCTAACGCTAACCCTAACACTATCCTTGAACTGATGCTAACACTAACCCTAACCCTAACCCTAACACTATCCTAGGCCTGATGATAACCCTAACCCTAACCCTAACACTATCCTAGGGTTTATGTTAACCCTAACCCTAACACTATCCTAGGGCTGATGCTAATCTTAACCCTAACCCTAACACTATCCTAGGGCGGATGCTAACCCTAACCCTAACCCTAACACTATCCTAGGGCTGAAGCTAACCCTAACACTAACACTATCCTAGGGCTGATGCTAACCCTAACCCTAAACCTAACACTATCCTAGGGCTGATGCTAACCCTAACCCTAACTCTAACACTATCTTAGGGCTGAGGCTAACCCTAACCCAAACACTATCCTACGGCTGATGCTAACCCTAACGCTAACCCTAACACTATCCTAAGGCTGATGCTAACCCTAACACTAACACTATCCTAGGCCTGGTGCTAACCCTAACCCTAACCCTAACACTATCCTAGGGCTGATGCTAACAATAACCCTAATACTATCCTAGGGCTGATGCTAACCCTAACCCTAACCCTAACACTATCCTAGGGCTGATGCTAACCCTATCCCTAACCCTAACACTATCCTAGGGCTGATGCTAACCCTAACCCTAACACTATCTTAGGCCTGATGCTAACCCTAACCCTAACACTTACACTATCCTAGGGCTGACGCTAACCCTAACCCTAACCCTAACACTATCCTAGGTCTGATGATAACCCTAAACCTAACACTATCCTAGGGCTGATGCTAAACCTAACCCTAACCCTAACATTAACCCTAACCCTAACACTATCCTAGGGCTGATGCTAACCCTAACCCTAACCCTAACACTCTCCTAGGGCTGATGCTAACCCTAACCCTAACACTATCCTAGGCCTGATGATAACCCTAACCCTAACCCTAACACTATCCTAGGGTTTATGTTAACCCTAACCCTAACACTATCCTAGGGCTGATGCTAATCTTAACCCTAACCCTAAAACTATCCTAGGGCGGATGCTAACCCTAACCCTATCCCTAACACTATCCTAGGGCTGAAGCTAACCCTAACCCTAATACTATCCTAGGGCTGATGCTAACCCTAACCCTAACCCTAACACTATCCTAGGGCTGATGCTAACCCTATCCCTAACCCTAACACTATCCTAGGGCTGATGCTAACCCTAACCCTAACACTATCTTAGGCCTGATGCTAACCCTAACCCTAACACTTACACTATCCTAGGGCTGACGCTAACCCTAACCCTAACCCTAACACTATCCTAGGTCTGATGATAACCCTAAACCTAACACTATCCTAGGGCTGATGCTAAACCTAACCCTAACCCTAACATTAACCCTAACCCTAACACTATCCTAGGGCTGATGCTAACCATAACCCTAATACTATCCTAGGGCTGATGCTAACCCTAACCCTAACCCTAACACTATCCTAGGGCTGATGCTAACCCTATCCCTAACCCTAACACTATCCTAGGGCTGATGCTAACCCTAACCCTAACACTATCTTAGGCCTGATGCTAACCCTAACCCTAACACTTACACTATCCTAGGGCTGACGCTAACCCTAACCCTAACCCTAACACTATCCTAGGTCTGATGATAACCCTAAACCTAACACTATCCTAGGGCTGATGCTAAACCTAACCCTAACCCTAACATTAACCCTAACCCTAACACTATCCTAGGGCTGATGCTAACCCTAACCCTAACCCTAACACTCTCCTAGGGCTGATGCTAACCCTAACCCTAACACTATCCTAGGCCTGATGATAACCCTAACCCTAACCCTAACACTATCCTAGGGTTTATGTTAACCCTAACCCTAACACTATCCTAGGGCTGATGCTAATCTTAACCCTAACCCTAAAACTATCCTAGGGCGGATGCTAACCCTAACCCTATCACTAACACTATCCTAGGGCTGAAGCTAACCCTAACCCAAACACTATCCTACGGCTGATGCTAACCCTAACCCTATCACTAACACTATCCTAAGGCTGATGCTAACCCTAACACTAACACTATCCTAGGCCTGGTGCTAACCCTAACCCTAACCCTAACACTATCCTAGGGCTGATGCTAACCCTAACCCTAATACTATCCTAGGGCTGATGCTAACCCTAACCCTAACCCTAACACTATCCTAGGGCTGATGCTAACCCTATCCCTAACCCTAACACTATCCTAGGGCTGATGCTAACCCTAACCCTAACACTATCCTAGGCCTGATGCTAACCCTAACCCTAACACTTACACTATCCTAGGGCTGATGCTAACCCTAACCCTAACCCTAACACTATCCTAGGTCTGATGATAACCCTAAACCTAACACTATCCTAGGGCTGATGCTAACCCTAACCCTAACCCTAACACTATCCTAGGTCTGATGATAACCCTAAACCTAACACTATCCTAGGGCTGATGCTAACCCTAACCCTAACACTATCCTAAAGCTGATGCTAACCATAATCCTAACCCTAACACTATCCTAGGCCTGATGCTAACCCTATCCCTAACCCTAACACTCTCCTAGGGCTGAGGCTAACCCTAAACCTAACACTATCCTAGGGCTGATGCTAACCCTAACCCTAACCCTAACACTATCCTAGGGTTGATGCTAACCCTAACCCTAACACTATCCTAGGGCTGATGCTAACCCTAACCCTAACCCTAACACTATCCTAGGGCTGATGCTAACCCTAACACTAACACTATCCTAGGGCTGATGCTAACCATAACCCTAACCCTAACACTATCCTAGGGCTGATGCTAAACCTAACACTAACACTATCCTAGGGTTGATGCTAACCTAACCCTACCCCTAACACTATCCTAAGTCTGATGCTAACCCTAGCCCTCACACTATCCTAGGCCTGATGATAACCCTAACCCTAACCTTAACACTATCCTAGGGCTGATGCTAACCCTAACCCTAACCCTAACACTATCCTAGAGCTGATGCTAACCCTAACCCTAACACTATCCTAGGCCTGATGATAACCCTAAACCTAACCCTAACACTATCCTAGGGCTGATGCTAACCCTAAACCTAACACTATCCTAGGGCTGATGCTAACCCTAACCCTAACCCTAACACTATCCTAGGGTTGATGCTAACCCTAACGCTAAGCCTAACACTATCCTTGAACTGATGCTAACCCTAACCCTAACCCTAACACTATCCTAGGCCTGATGATAACCCTAACCCTAACCCTAACACTATCCTATGGTTTATGTTAACCCTAACCTAACACTATCCTAGGGCTGATGCTAATCCTATCCCTAACCCTAACACTATCCTAGGGCGGATGCTAACCCTAACCCTAACCCTAACACTATCCTAGGGCTTATGCTAACCCTAACACTAACACTATGCTAGGGCTGATGCTAACCCTAACCCTAACCCTAACACTATCCTAGGGCTGATGCTAACCCTAACCCTAACTCTAACACTATCTTAGGGCTGAGGCTAACCCTAACCCAAACACTATCCTACGGCTGATGCTAACCCTAACACTAACCCTAACACTATCCTAAGGCTGATGCTAACCCTAACACTAACACTATCCTGGGCCTGGTGCTAACCCTAACCCTAACACTATCCTAGGGCTGATGCTAACCCTAACCCTAATACTATCCTAGGGCTGATGCTAACCCTAACCCTAACCCTAACACTATCCTACGGCTGATGCTAACCCTAACCCTAACCCTAACACTATCCTAGGGCTGATGCTAACCGTAACCCTAACACTATCCTAGGCCTGATGCTAACCCTAACCCTAACACTTACACTATCCTAGGGCTGGTGCTAACCCTAACCCTAACCCTAACACTATCCTAGGTCTGATGCTAACCCTAAACTTAACACTATCCTAGGGCTGATGCTAACCCTAACCCTAACCCTAACACTATCCTAGGGCTGATGTTAACCCTAACCCTAACACTATCCTAGGGATGATGCTAACCCTAACCCTAACCCTAACACTCTCCTAGGGCTGATGCTAACCCTAACCCTAACACTAACCTAGGCCTGATGCTAACCCTAACCCTAACACTATCCTAGGGCTGATGCTAACCCTAACCCTAACACTATCCTAGGCCTGATGCTAAACCTATCCGTAACCCTAACACTCTCCTAGGGCTGATGCTAACCCTAACCCTAACACTATCCTAGGGCTGATGCTAACCCTAACCCTAACCCTATCACTATCCTAAGTCTGATGCTAACCCTAGCCCTGACACTATCCTAGGCCTGATGATAACCCTAACCCTAACCTTAACACTATCCTACGGCTGATGCTAACCCTAACCCTATCCCTAACACTATCCTAGAGCTGATGCTAACCCTAACCCTAACACTATCCTAGGCCTGATGATAACCCTAACCCTAACCCTAACACTATCCTAGGGCTGATGCTAACCCTAACCCTAACACTATCCTAGGGCTGATGCTAACCCTAACGCTAACCCTAACACTATCCTTGAACTGATGCTAACCCTAACCCTAACCCTAACGCTATCCTAGGCCTGATGATAACCCTAACCCTAACCCTAACACTATCCTAGGTTTTATGTTAACCCTAACCCTAACACTATCCTAGGGCTGATGCTAACCCTAACCCTAACCCTAACACTATCCTAGGGCTGAGGCTAACCCTAAACCTAACACTATCCTAGGGCTGATGCTAACCCTAACCCTAACCCTAACACTATCCTAGGGTTGATGCTAACCCTAACCCTAACACTATCCTAGGGCTGATGCTAACCCTAACCATAACCCTAACACTATCCTAGGGCTGATGCTAACCCTAACACTAACACTATGCTAGGGCTGATGCTAACCATAACCCTAACCCTAACACTATCCTAGGGCTGATGCTAAACCTAACACTAACACTATCCTAGGGTTGATGCTAACCTAACCCTAAGCCTAACACTATCCTAAGTCTGATGCTAACCCTAGCCCTCACACTATCCTAGGCCTGATGATAACCCTAACCCTAACCTTAACACTATCCTAGGGCTGATGCTAACCCTAAACCTAACACTATCCTAGGGCTGATGCTAACCCTAACCCTAACCCTAACACTATCCTAGGGCTGATGCTAACCCTAACACTAACACTCTCCCAGGGCTGATGCTAACCCTAACCCTAACACTATCCTAGGCCTGATGCTAACCCTATCCCTAACCCTAACACTCTCCTAGGGCTGAGGCTAACCCTAAACCTAACACTATCCTAGGGCTGATGCTAACCCTAACCCTAACCCTAACACTATCCTAGGGTTGATGCTAACCCTAACCCTAACACTATCCTAGGGCTGATGCTAACCCTAACCCTAACCCTATCACTATCCTAAGTCTGATGCTAACCCTAGCCCTGACACTATCCTAGGCCTGATGATAACCCTAACCCTAACCTTAACACTATCCTACGGCTGATGCTAACCCTAACCCTATCCCTAACACTATCCTAGAGCTGATGCTAACCCTAACCCTAACACTATCCTAGGCCTGATGATAACCCTAACCCTAACCCTAACACTATCCTAGGGCTGATGCTAACCCTAACCCTAACACTATCCTAGGGCTGATGCTAACCCTAACGCTAACCCTAACACTATCCTTGAACTGATGCTAACCCTAACCCTAACCCTAACGCTATCCTAGGCCTGATGATAACCCTAACCCTAACCCTAACACTATCCTAGGTTTTATGTTAACCCTAACCCTAACACTATCCTAGGGCTGATGCTAACCCTAACCCTAACCCTAACACTATCCTAGGGCTGAGGCTAACCCTAAACCTAACACTATCCTAGGGCTGATGCTAACCCTAACCCTAACCCTAACACTATCCTAGGGTTGATGCTAACCCTAACCCTAACACTATCCTAGGGCTGATGCTAACCCTAACCATAACCCTAACACTATCCTAGGGCTGATGCTAACCCTAACACTAACACTATGCTAGGGCTGATGCTAACCATAACCCTAACCCTAACACTATCCTAGGGCTGATGCTAAACCTAACACTAACACTATCCTAGGGTTGATGCTAACCTAACCCTAAGCCTAACACTATCCTAAGTCTGATGCTAACCCTAGCCCTCACACTATCCTAGGCCTGATGATAACCCTAACCCTAACCTTAACACTATCCTAGGGCTGATGCTAACCCTAAACCTAACACTATCCTAGGGCTGATGCTAACCCTAACCCTAACCCTAACACTATCCTAGGGCTGATGCTAACCCTAACACTAACACTCTCCCAGGGCTGATGCTAACCCTAACCCTAACACTATCCTAGGCCTGATGCTAACCCTATCCCTAACCCTAACACTCTCCTAGGGCTGAGGCTAACCCTAAACCTAACACTATCCTAGGGCTGATGCTAACCCTAACCCTAACCCTAACACTATCCTAGGGTTGATGCTAACCCTAACCCTAACACTATCCTAGGGCTGATGCTAACCCTAACCCTAACCCTAACACTATCCTAAGGTTGATGCTAACCCTAACACTAACACTATCCTAGGGCTGATGCTAACAATAACCCTAACCCTAACACTATCCTAGGGCTGATGCTAACCCTAACACTAACACTATCCTAGGGCTGATGCTAACCATAACCCTAACCCTAACACTATCCTAGGGCTGATGCTAAACCTAACACTAACACTATCCTAGGGTTGATGCTAACCTAACCCTAACCCTAACACTATCCTAAGTCTGATGCTAACCCTAGCCCTCACACTATCCTAGGCCTGATGCTAACCCTAACCCTAACCCTAACACTATCCTAAAGCTCATGCTAACCCTAACCCTAACACTATCCTAGGCCTGATGATAACCCTAAACCTAACCCTAACACTATCCTAGGGCTGATGCTAACCCTAAACCTAACACTATCCTAGGGCTGATGCTAACCCTAACCCTAACCCTAACACTATCCTAGGGCTGATGCTAACCCTAACGCTAAGCCTAACACTATCCTTGAACTGATGCTAACCCTAACCCTAACCCTAACACTATCCTAGGCCTGATGATAACCCTAACCCTAACCCTAACACTATCCTAGGGTTTATGTTAACCCTAACCCTAACACTATCCTAGGGCTGATGCTAACCCTAACACTAACACTATCCTGGGCCTGGTGCTAACCCTAACCCTAACCCTAACACTATCCTAGGGCTGATGCTAACCCTAAACCTAATACTATCCTAGGGCTGATGCTAACCCTAACCCTAACCCTAACACTATCCTAGGGCTGATGCTAACCCTAACCCTAACCCTAACACTATCCTAGGGCTGATGCTAACCCTAACCCTAACACTATCCTAGGCCTGATGCTAACCCTAACCCTAACACTTACACTATCCTAGGGCTGATGCTAACCCTAACCCTAACCCTAACACTATCCTAGGTCTGATGCTAACCCTAAACCTAACACTATCCTAGGGCTGATGCTAACCCTAACCCTAACCCTAACACTATCCTAGGGCTGATGTTAACCCTAACACTAACACTATCCTAGGGCTGATGCTAACCCTAACCCTAACCCTAACACTCTCCTAGGGCTGATGCTAACCCTAACCCTAACACTAACCTAGGCCTGATGCTAACCCTAACCCTAACACTATCCTAGGGCTGATGCTAACCCTAACCCTAACACTATCCTAGGCCTGATGCTAAACCTATCCCTAACCCTAACACTCTCCTAGGGCTGATGCTAACCCTAACCCTAACACTATCCTAGGGCTGATGCTAACCCTAACCCTAACACTGTCCTAATTCTGATGCTAACCCTAGCCCTCACACTATCCTAGGCCTGATGATAACCCTAACCCTAACCTTAACACTATCCTACGGCTGATGCTAACCCTAACCCTATTCCTAACACTATCCTAGAGCTGATGCTAACCTTAACACTAACACTATCCTAGGCCTGATGATAACCCTAACCCTAACCCTAACACTATCCTAGGGCTGATGCTAACCCTAACCCTAACACTATCCTAGGGCTGATGCTAACCCTAACGCTAACCCTAACACTATCCTTGAACTGATGCTAACCCTAACCCTAACCCTAACGCTATCCTAGGCCTAATGATAACCCTAACCCTAACCCTAACACTATCCTAGGGTTTATGTTAACCCTAACCCTAACACTATCCTAGGGCTGATGCTAACCCTAACCCTAACCCTAACACTGTCCTAGGGCTGATGCTAACCCTAACACTAACACTATCCTAGGGCTGATGCTAACCCTAACCCTAACACTAACACTATCCTAGGGCTGATGCTAACCCTAACCCTAACTCTAACACTATCTTTGGGCTGAGGCTAACCCTAACCCAAACACTATCCTACGGCTGATGCTAAGCCTAACCCTAACCCTAACACTATCCTAAGGCTGATGCTAACCCTAACACTAACACTATCCTAGGCCTGGTGCTAACCCTAACCCTAACCCTAACACTATCCTAGGGCTGATGCTAACCCTAAACCTAATACTATCCTAGGGGTGATGCTAACCCTAACCCTAACCCTAACACTATCCTAGGGCTGATGCTAACCCTATCCCTAACCCTAACACTATCCTAAGGCTGATGCTAACCCTAACCCTAACACTATCCTAGGCCTGATGCTAACCCTAACCCTAACCCTAACACTATCCTAGGGCTGATGCTAACCCTAACCCTAATACTATCCTAGGGCTGATGCTAACCCTAACCCTAACCCTAACACTCTCCTAGGGCTGATGCTAACCCTAACCCTAACCTTAACACTATCCTAGGGCTGATGCTAACCTTAACCCTAACACTATCCTAGGCCTGATGCTAACCCTAACCCTAACCCTAACACTATCCTAGGCCTGATGGTAACCCTATCCCTAACCCTAACACTCTCCTAGGGCTGAGGCTAACCCTAACCCTATCACTATCCTAGGGCTGATGCTAACCCTCACCCTAACACTAACACTATCCTAGGGTTGATGCTAACCCTAACCCTAACACTATCCTAGGGCTGATGCTAACCCTAACCCTAACCTTAACACTATCCTAGGGCTGATGCTAACCCTAACACTAACACTATCCTAGGGCTGATGCTAACCCTAACCCTAACCCTAACACTATCCTAGGGCTGATGCTAACCCTAACCCTAACACTATCCTAGGGCTGATGCTAACCCTAACCCTAACCCTAACACTATCCTAAGTGTGATGCTAACCCTAGCCCTCACACTATCCTAGGCCTGATGATAACCCTAACCC
Organism: Lemur catta; assembly: GCF_020740605.2. Lineage (NCBI taxonomy): Eukaryota > Metazoa > Chordata > Mammalia > Primates > Lemuridae > Lemur > Lemur catta. The sequence goes on along the minus strand of NW_025423861.1, from coordinate 827,511 downwards.
TAACCCTAACACTATCCTAGGGCTGATGCTAACCCTAACACTAACACTATCCTAGGGCTGATGCTAACCATAACCCTAACGCTAACACTATCCTAGGGCTGATGCTAAACCTAACACTAACACTATCCTAGGGTTGATGCTAACCTAACCCTAACCCTAACACTATCCTAAGTCTGATGCTAACCCTAGCCCTCACACTATCCTAGGCCTGATGATATCCCTAACCCTAACCTTAACACTATCCTAGGGCTGATGCTAACCCTAACCCTAACCCTAACACTATCCTAGAGCTGATGCTAACCCTAACCCTAACACTATCCTAGGCCTGATGATAACCCTAAACCTAACCCTAACACTATCCTAGGGCTGATGCTAACCCTAAACCTAACACTATCCTAGGGCTGATGCTAACCCTAACCCTAACCCTAACACTATCCTAGAGCTGATGCTAACCCTAACGCTAAGCCTAACACTATCCTTGAACTGATGCTAACCCTAACCCTAACCCTAACACTATCCTACGCCTGATGATAACCCTAACCCTAACCCTAACACTATCCTAGGGCTGATGTTAACCCTAACACTAACACTATCCTAGGGCTGATGCTAACCCTAACCCTAACCCTAACACTCTCCTAGGGCTGATGCTAACCCTAACCCTAACACTAACCTAGGCCTGATGCTAACCCTAACCCTAACACTATCCTAGGGCTGATGCTAACCCTAACCCTAACACTATCCTAGGCCTGATGCTAAACCTATCCCTAACCCTAACACTCTCCTAGGGCTGATGCTAACCCTAACCCTAACACTATCCTAGGGCTGATGCTAACCCTAACCCTAACACTATCCTAATTCTGATGCTAACCCTAGCCCTCACACTATCCTAGGCCTGATGATAACCCTAACCCTAACCTTAACACTATCCTACGGCTGATGCTAACCCTAACCCTATTCCTAACACTATCCTAGAGCTGATGCTAACCTTAACACTAACACTATCCTAGGCCTGATGATAACCCTAACCCTAACCCTAACACTATCCTAGGGCTGATGCTAACCCTAACCCTAACACTATCCTAGGGCTGATGCTAACCCTAACGCTAACCCTAACACTATCCTTGAACTGATGCTAACCCTAACCCTAACCCTAACGCTATCCTAGGCAAAATGATAACCCTAACCCTAACCCTAACACTATCCTAGGGTTTATGTTAACCCTAACCCTAACACTATCCTAGGGCTGATGCTAACCCTAACCCTAACCCTAACACTATCCTAGGCAAAATGATAACCCTAACCCTAACCCTAACACTATCCTAGGGTTTATGTTAACCCTAACCCTAACACTATCCTAGGGCTGATGCTAACCCTAACCCTAACCCTAACACTATCCTAGGCAAAATGATAACCCTAACCCTAACCCTAACACTATCCTAGGGTTTATGTTAACCCTAACCCTAACACTATCCTAGGGCTGATGCTAACCCTAACCCTAACCCTAACACTATCCTAGGGCTGATGCTAACCCTAACACTAACACTATCCTAGGGCTGATGCTAACCCTAACCCTAACACTAACACTATCCTAGGGCTGATGCTAACCCTAACCCTAACTCTAACACTATCTTTGGGCTGAGGCTAACCCTAACCCAAACACTATCCTACGGCTGATGCTAAGCCTAACCCTAACCCTAACACTATCCTAAGGCTGATGCTAACCCTAACACTAACACTATCCTAGGCCTGGTGCTAACCCTAACCCTAACCCTAACACTATCCTAGGGCTGATGCTAACCCTAAACCTAATACTATCCTAGGGTTGATGCTAACCCTAACCCTAACCCTAACACTATCCTAGGGCTGATGCTAACCCTATCCCTAACCCTAACACTATCCTAAGGCTGATGCTAACCCTAACCCTAACACTATCCTAGGCCTGATGCTAACCGTAACCCTAACCCTAACACTATCGTAGGGCTGATGCTAACCCTAACCCTAATACTATCCTAGGGCTGATGCTAACCCTAACCCTAACCCTAACACTCTCCTAGGGCTGATGCTAACCCTAACCCTAACCCTAACACTATCCTAGGGCTGATGCTAACCTTAACCCTAACACTATCCTAGGCCTGATGCTAACCCTAACCCTAACCCTAACACTATCCTAGGCCTGATGGTAACCCTATCCCTAACCCTAACACTCTCCTAGGGCTGAGGCTAACCCTAACCCTATCACTATCCTAGGGCTGATGCTAACCCTCACCCTAACACTAACACTATCCTAGGGTTGATGCTAACCCTAACCCTAACACTATCCTAGGGCTGATGCTAACCCTAACCCTAACCCTAACACTATCCTAGGGCTGATGCTAACCCTAACCCTAACACTATCCTAGGGCTGATGCTAACCCTAACCCTAACCCTAACACTATCCTAGGGCTGATGCTAACCCTAACCCTAACACTATCCTAGGGCTGATGCTAACCCTAACCCTAACCCTAACACTATCCTAAGTCTGATTCTAACCCTAGCCCTCACACTATCCTAGGCCTGATGGTAACCCTAACCCTAACCTTAACACTATCCTAGGGCTGATGCTAACCCTAACCCTAAATCTAACACTATCCTAGAGCTGATGCTAACCCTAACCCTAACACTATCCTAGGCCTGATGGTAACCCTAACCCTAACCCTAACACTATCCTAGGGCTGATGCTAACCCTAACCCTAACACTATCCTAGGGCTGATGCTAACCATAACCCTAACCCTAACACTATCCTAGGGCTGATGCTAACCCTAACGCTAAGCCTAACACTATCCTTGAACTGATGCTAACCCTAACCCTAACCTTAACACTATCCTACGCCTGATGATAACCCTAACCCTAACCCTAACACTATCCTAGGGTTTATGTTAACCCTAACCCTAACACTATCCTAGGGCGGATGCTAACCCTAACCCTAACCCTAACACTATCCTAGGGCTGATGCTAACCCTAACACTAACACTATCCTAGGGCTGATGCTAACCCTAACCCTAACCCTAACACTATCCTAGGGCTGATGCTAACCCTAACCCTAACTCTAACACTATCTTAGGGCTGAGGCTAACGCTAACCAAACCACTATCCTACGGCTGATGCTAACCCTAACCCTAACCCTAACACTATCCTAAGGCTGATGCTAACCCTAACACTAACACTATCCTGGGCCTGGTGATAACCCTAACGCTAACCCTAACACTATCCTAGGGCTGATGCTAACCCTAGCCCTCACACTATCCTGGGCCTGATGATAACCCTAACCCTAACCTTAACACTATCCTAGGGCTGATGCTAACCCTAACCCTAACCCTAACACTATCCTAGGGCTGATGCTAACCCTAACACTAACACTCTCCTAGGGCTGATGCTAACCCTAACCCTAACACTATCCTAGGCCTGATGCTAACCCTAACCCTAACACTATCCTAAAGCTGATGCTAACCATAATCCTAACCCTAACTCTATCCTAGGCCTGATGTTAACCCTATCCCTAACCCTAACACTCTCCTAGGGCTGAGGCTAACCCTAAACCTAACACTATCCTAGGGCTGATGCTAACCCTAACCCTAACCCTAACACTATCCTAGGGTTGATCCTAACCCTAACCCTAACACTATCCTAGGGCTGATGCTAACCCTAACCCTAACCCTAACACTATCCTAGGGCTGATGCTAACCCTAACACTAACACTATCCTAGGGCTGATGCTAACCATAACCCTAACCCTAACACTATCCTAGGGCTGATGCTAAACCTAACACTAACACTATCCTAGGTTTGATGCTAACCTAACCCTAACCCTAACACTATCCTAAGTCTGATGCTAACCCTAGCCCTCACACTATCCTAGGCCTGATGATAACCCTAACCCTAACCTTAACACTATCCTAGGGCTGATGCTAACCCTAACCCTAACCCTAACACTATCCTAGAGCTGATGCTAACCCTAACCCTAACACTATCCTAGGCCTGATGATAACCCTAAACCTAACCCTAACACTATCCTAGGGCTGATGCTAACCCTAAACCTAACACTATCCTAGGGCTGATGCTAACCCTAACCCTAACCCTAACACTATCCTAGGGCTGATGCTAACCCTAACGCTAAGCCTAACACTATCCTTGAACTGATGCTAACCCTAACCCTAACCCTAACACTATCCTAGGCCTGATGATAACCCTAACCCTAACCCTAACACTATCCTATGGTTTATGGTAACCCTAACCCTAACACTATCCTAGGGCTGATGCTAATCCTATCCCTAACCCTAACACTATCCTAGGGCGGATGCTAACCCTAACTCTAACCCTAACACTATCCTACGCTGATGCTAACCCTAACCCTAACCCTAACACTATCCTAGGCCTGATGGTAACCCTATCCCTAACCCTAACACTCTCCTAGGGCTGAGGCTAACCCTAACCCTAACACTATCCTAGGGCTGATGCTAACCCTAACCCTAACACTAACACTATCCTAGGGTTGATGCTAACCCTAACCCTAACACTATCCTAGGGCTGATGCTAACCCTAACCCTAACCCTAACACTATCCTAGGGCTGATGCTAACCCTAACCCTAACACTATCCTAGGGCTGATGCTAACCCTAACCCTAACCCTAACACTATCCTAGGGCTGATGCTAACCCTAACCCTAACACTATCCTAGGGCTGATGCTAACCCTAACCCTAACCCTAACACTATCCTAAGTCTGATGCTAACCCTAGCCCTCACACTATCCTAGGCCTGATGGTAACCCTAACCCTAACCTTAACACTATCCGAGGGCTGATGCTAACCCTAACCCTAAATCTAACACTATCCTAGAGCTGATGCTAACCCTAACCCTAACACTATCCTAGGCCTGATGGTAACCCTAACCCTAACCCTAACACTATCCTAGGGCTGATGCTAACCCTAACCCTAACACTATCCTAGGGCTGATGCTAACCATAACCCTAACCCTAACACTGTCCTAGGGCTGATGCTAACCCTAACGCTAAGCCTAACACTATCCTTGAACTGATGCTAACCCTAACCCTAACCTTAACACTATCCTACGCCTGATGATAACCCTAACCCTAACCCTAACACTATCCTAGGGTTTATGTTAACCCTAACCCTAACACTATCCTAGGGCGGATGCTAACCCTAACCCTAACCCTAACACTATCCTAGGGCTGATGCTAACCCTAACACTAACACTATCCTAGGGCTGATGCTAACCCTAACCCTAACCCTAACACTATCCTAGGGCTGATGCTAACCCTAACCCTAACTTTAACACTATCTTACGGCTGAGGCTAACGCTAACCAAACCACTATCCTACGGCTGATGCTAACCCTAACCCTAACCCTAACACTATCCTAAGGCTGATGCTAACCCTAACACTAACACTATCCTGGGCCTGGTGATAACCCTAACGCTAACCCTAACACTATCGTAGGGCTGATGCTAACCCTAGCCCTCACACTATCCTGGGCCTGCTGATAACCCTAACCCTAACCTTAACACTATCCCAGGGCTGATGCTAACCCTAACCCTAACCCTAACACTATCCTAGGGCTGATGCTAACCCTAACACTAACACTCTCCTAGGGCTGATGCTAACCCTAACCCTAACACTATCCTAGGCCTGATGCTAACCCTAACCCTAACACTATCCTAAAGCTGATGCTAACCATAATCCTAACCCTAACACTATCCTAGGCCTGATGTTAACCCTATCCCTAACCCTAACACTCTCCTAGGGCTGAGGCTAACCCTAAACCTAACACTATCCTAGGGCTGATGCTAACCCTAACCCTAACCCTAACACTATCCTAGGGTTGATGCTAACCCTAACCCTAACACTATCCTAGGGTTGATGCTAACCCTAACCCTAACCCTAACACTATCCTAGGGCTGATGCTAACCCTAACACTAACACTATCCTAGGGCTGATGCTAACCATAACCCTAACCCTAACACTATCCTAGGGCTGATGCTAAACCTAACACTAACACTATCCTAGGTTTGATGCTAACCCTAACCCTAACACTATCCTAGGGCTGATGCTAACCCTAACCCTAACACTATCCTAGGCCTGATGCTAAACCTATCCCTAACCCTAACACTCTCCTAGGGCTGATGCTAACCCTAACCCTAACACTATCCTAGGGCTGATGCTAACCCTAACCCTAACCCTAACACTATCCTAAGTCTGATGCTAACCCTAGCCCTCACACTATCCTAGGCCTGATGATAACCCTAACCCTAACCTTAACACTATCCTACGGCTGATGCTAACCCTAACCCTATTCCTAACACTATCCTAGAGCTGATGCTAACCCTAACCCTAACACTATCCTAGGCCTGATGATAACCCTAACCCTAACACTAACACTGTCCTAGGGCTGATGCTAACCCTAACCCTAACACTACCCTAGGGCTGATGCTAACCCTAACGCTAACCCTAACACTATCCTTGAACTGATGCTAACCATAACCCTAACCCTAACGCTATCCTAGGCCTGATGATAACCCTAACCCTAACCCTAACACTATCCTAGGGTTTATGTTAACCCTAACACTAACACTATCCTAGGGCTGATGCTAACCCTAACCCTAACCCTAACACTATCCTAGGGCTGATGCTAACCCTAACATTAACACTATCCTAGGGCTGATGCTAACCCTAACCCTAACACTAACACTATCCTAGGGCTGATGCTAACCCTAACCCTAACTCTAACACTATCTTTGGGCTGAGGCTAACCCTAACCCAAACACTATCCTACGGCTGATGCTAAGCCTAACCCTAACCCTAACACTATCCTAAGGCTGATGCTAACCCTAACACTAACACTATCCTAGGGCTGATGCTAACCCTAACCCTAACCCTAACACTATCCTAGGGCTGATGCTAACCCTAAACCTAATACTATCCTAGGGGTGATGCTAACCCTAACCCTAACCCTAACACTATCCTAGGGCTGATGCTAACCCTATCCCTAACCCTAACACTATCCTAAGGCTGATGCTAACCCTAACCCTAACACTATCCTAGGCCTGATGCTAACCCTAACCCTAACCCTAACACTATCCTAGGGCTGATGATAACCCTAACCCTAATACTATCCTAGGGCTGATGCTAACCCTAACCCTAACCCTAACACTCTCCTAGGGCTGATGCTAACCCTAAACCTAACCCTAACACTATCCTAGGGCTGATGCTAACCCTAACCCTAACACTATCCTAGGCCTGATGCTAACCCTAACCCTAACCCTAACACTATCCTAGGCCTGATGCTAACCCTATCCCTAACCCTAACACTCTCCTAGGGCTGAGGCTAACCCTAACCCTAACACTATCCTTGGGGTGATGCTAACCCTAACCCTAACCCTAACACTATCCTAGGGGTGATGCTAACCCTAACCCTAACCCTAACACTATCCTAGGGCTGATGTTAACCCTAACCCTAACACTATCCTAGGGCTGATGCTAACCCTAACCCTAACCCTAACACTATCCTAGGGCTGATGCTAACCCTAACCCTAACACTATCCTAGGGCTGATGCTAACCCTAACCCTAACCCTAACACTATCCTAAGTCTGATGCTAACCCTAGCCCTCACACTATCCTAGGCCTGATGATAACCCTAACCCTAACCTTAACACTATCCTAGGGCTGATGCTAACCCTAACCCTATATCTAACACTATCCTAGAGCTGATGCTAACCCTAACCCTAACACTATCCTAGGCCTGATGGTAACCCTAACCCTAACCCTAACACTCTCCTAGGGCTGATGCTAACCCTAAACCTAACCCTAACACTATCCTAGGCCTGATGCTAACCCTAACCCTAACACTATTATAGGGCTGATGCTAACCCTAACCCTAACCCTAACACTATCCTAGGCCTGATGCTAACCCTATCCCTAACCCTAACACTCTCCTAGGGCTGAGGCTAACCCTAACCCTAACACTATCCTAGGGCTGATGCTAACCCTAACCCTAACCCTAACACTATCCTAGGGTTGATGCTAACCCTAACCCTAACACTATCCTAGGGCTGATGCTAACCCTAACCCTAACCCTAACACTATCCTAGGGCTGATGCTAACCCTAACACTAACACTATCCTAGGGCTGATGCTAACCATAACCCTAACCCTAACACTAATCTAGGGCTGATGCTAAACCTAACACTAACACTATCCTAGGGTTGATGCTAACCTAACCCTAACCCTAACACTATCCTAAGTCTGATGCTAACCCTAGCCCTCACACTATCCTAGGCCTGATGATAACCCTAACCCTAACCTTAACACTATCCTAGGGCTGATGCTAACCCTAAACCTAACACTATCCTAGGGCTGATGCTAACCCTAACCCTAACCCTAACACTTTCCTAGGGCTGATGCTAACCCTAACGCTAAGCCTAACACTATCCTTGAACTGATGCTAACCCTAACACTAACCCTAACACTATCCTACGCCTGATGATAACCCTAACCCTAACCCTAACACTATCCTAGGGTTTATGTTAACCCTAACCCTAACACTATCCTAGGGCTGATGCTAATCCTATCCCTAACCCTAACACTATCCTAGGGCGGATGCTAACCCTAACCCTAACCCTAACACTATCCTAGGGCTTATGCTAACCCTAACACTAACACTATCCTAGGGCTGATGCTAACCCTAACCCTAACCCTAACACTATCCTAGGGCTGATGCTAACCCTAACCCTAACTCTGACACTATCTTAGGGCTGAGGCTAACCCTAACCCAAACACTATCCTACGGCTGATGCTAACCCTAACCCTAACCCTAACACTATCCTAAGGCTGATGCTAACCCTAACATTAACACTATCCTGAGCCTGGTGCTAACCCTAACCCTAACCCTAACACTATCCTAGGGCTCATGCTAACCCTAACCCTAATACTATCCTAGGGCTGATGCTAACCCTAACCCTAACCCTAACACTATCCTAGGGCTGATGCTAACCCTAACCCTAACCCTAACACTATCCTAGGGCTGATGCTAACCCTAACCCTAACACTATCCTAGGCCTGATGCTAACCTTAACCCTAACACTTACACTATCCTAGGGCTTATGCTAACCCTAACCCTAACCCTAACACTATCCTAGGTCTGATGCTAACCCTAAACCTAACACTATCCTAGGGCTGATGCTAACCCTAACCCTAACCCTAACACTATCCTAGGGCTGATGTTAACCCTAACCCTAACACTATCCTAGGGCTGATGCTAACCCTAACCCTAACCCTAACACTCTCCTAGGGCTGATGCTAACCCTAACCCTAACCCTAACACTATCCTTGGGCGGATGCTAACCCTAACCCTAACCCTAACACTATCCTAGGGCTGATGCTAACCCTAACACTAACAGTATCCTAGGGCTGATGCTAACCCTAACCCTAACCCTAACACTATCCTAGTGCTGATGCTAACCCTAACCCTAACTCTAACACTATCTTAGGGCTGAGGCTAACGCTAACCAAAACACTATCCTACGGTTGATGCTAACCCTAACCGTAACCCTAACACTATCCTAAGGCTGATGCTAACCCTAACACTAACACTATCCTGGGCCTGGTGCTAACCCTAACGCTAACCCTAACACTATCGTAGGGCTGATGCTAACCCTAGCCCTCACACTATCCTGGCCCTGATGATAACCCTAACCCTAACCTTAACACTATCATAGGGCTGATGCTAACCCTAACCCTAACCCTAACACTATCCTAGGGCTTATGCTAACCCTAACACTAACACTATCCTAGGGCTGATGCTAACCCTAACCCTAACACTATCCTAGGCCTGATGCTAACCCTATCCCTAACCCTAACACTCTCCTAGGGCTGAGGCTAACCCTAAACCTAACACTATCCTAGGGCTGATGCTAACCCTAACCCTAACCCTAACACTATCCTAGGGTTGATGCTAACCCTAACCCTAACACTATCCTAGGGCTGATGCTAACCCTAACCCTAACCCTAACACTATCCTAGGGCTGATGCTAACCCTAACACTAACACTATCCTAGGGCTGCTGCTAACCATAACCCTAACCCTAACACTATCCTAGGGCTGATGCTAAACCTAACACTAACACTATCCTAGGGTTGATGCTAACCTAACCCTAACCATAACACTATCCTAAGTCTGATGCTAACCCTAGCCCTCACACTATCCTAGGCCTGATGATAACCCTAACCCTAACCTTAACACTATCCTAGGGCTGATGCTAACCCTAACCCTAACCCTAACACTATCCTAGAGCTGATGCTAACCCTAACCCTAACACTATCCTAGGCCTGATGATAACCCTAAACCTAACCCTAACACTATCCTAGGGCTGATACTAACCCTAAACCTAACACTATCCTAGGGCTGATGCTAACCCTAACCCAAACCCTAACACTATCCTAGGGCTGATGCTAACCCTAACGCTAAGCCTAACACTATCCTTGAACTGATGCTAACTCTAACCCTAACCCTAACACTATCCTAGGCCTGATGATAACCCTAACCCTAACCCTAACACTATCCTAGGGTTTTTGTTTACCCTAACCCTAACACTATCCTAGGGCTGATGCTAATCCTATCCCTAACCCTAACACTATCCTAGGGCGGATGCTAACCATAACCCTAACACTAACACTATCCTAGGGCTTATGCTAACCCTAACACTAACACTATCCTAGGGCTGATGCTAACCGTAACCCTAACCCTAACACTATCCTAGGGCTGATGCTAACCCTAACCCTAACTCTAACACTATCTTAGGGCTGAGGCTAACCCTAACCCAAACACTATCCTACGGCTGATGCTAACCCTAACCCTAACCCTAACACTATCCTAAGGCTGATGCTAACCCTAACACTAACACTATCCTGGGCCTGGTGCTAACCCTAACCCTAACCCTAACACTATCCTAGGGCTGATGCTAACCCTAACCCTAATACTATCCTAGGGCTGATGCTAACCCTAACACTAACCCTAACACTATCCTAGGGCTGATGCTAACCCTAACCCTAACCCTAACACTATCCTAAGGCTGATGCTAACCCTAACACTAACACTATCCTGGGCCTGGTGCTAACCCTAACGCTAACCCTAACACTATCGTAGGGCTGATGCTAACCCTAGCCCTCACACTGTCCTGGCCCTGATGATAACCCTAACCCTAACCTTAACACTATCCCAGGGCTGATGCTAACCCTAACCCTAACCCTAACACTATCCTAGGGCTGATGCTAACCCTAACACTAACACTCTCCTAGGGCTAATGCTAACCCTAACCCTAACACTATCCTAGGCCTGATGCTAACCCTATCCCTAACCCTAACACTCTCCTAGGGCTGAGGCTAACCCTAAACCTAACACTATCCTAGGGCTGATGCTAACCCTAACCCTAACCCTAACACTATCCTAGGGTTGATGCTAACCCTAACCCTAACACTATCCTAGGGCTGATGCTAACCCTAACCCTAACCCTAACAATATCCTAGGGCTGATGCTAACCCTAACACTAACACTATCCTAGGGCTGATGCTAACCATAACCCTAACCCTAACACTATCCTAGGGCTGATGCTAAACCTAACACTAACACTATCCTAGGGTTGATGCTAACCTAACCCTAACCCTAACACTATCCTAAGTCTGATGCTAACCCTAGCCCTCACACTATCCTAGGCCTGATGATAACCCTAACCCTAACCTTAACACTATCCTAGGGCTGATGCTAACCCTAACCCTAACCCTAACAGTATCCTAGAGCTGATGCTAACCCTAACCCTAACACTATCCTAGGCTGATGATAACCCTAAACCTAACCCTAACACTATCCTAGGGCTGATACTAACCCTAAACCTAACACTATCCTAGGGCTGATGCTAACCCTAACCCAAACCCTAACACTATCCTAGGGCTGATGCTAACCCTAACGCTAAGCCTAACACTATCCTTGAACTGATGCTAACCCTAACCCTAACCCTAACACTATCCTAGGCCTGATGATAACCCTAACCCTAACCGTAACACTATCCTAGGGTTTTTGTTTACCCTAACCCTAACACTATCCTAGGGCTGATGCTAATCCTATCCCTAACCCTAACACTATCCTAGGGCGGATGCTAACCCTAACCCTAACACTAACACTATCCTAGGGCTTATGCTAACCCTAACACTAACACTATCCTAGGGCTGATGCTAACCCTAACCCTAACCCTAACACTATCCTAGGGCTGATGCTAACCCTAACCCTAACTCTAACACTATCTTAGGGCTGAGGCTAACCCTAACCCAAACACTATCCTACGGCTGATGCTAACCCTAACCCTAACCCTAACACTATCCTAAGGCTGATGCTAACCCTAACACTAACACTATCCTGGGCCTGGTGCTAACCCTAACCCTAACCCTAACACTATCCTAGGGCTGATGCTAACCCTAACCCTAATACTATCCTAGGGCTGATGCTAACCCTAACACTAACCCTAACACTATCCTAGGGCTGATGCTAACCCTAACCCTAACCCTAACACTATCCTAGGGCTGATGCTAACCCTAACCCTAACACTATCCTAGGCCTGATGCTAACCCTAACCCTAACACTTACACTATCCTAGGGCTGATGCTTACCCTAACCCTAACCCTAACACTATCCTAGGTCTGATGCTAACCCTAAACCTAACACTATCCTAGGGCTGATGCTAACCCTAAACCTAACCCTAACACTATCCTAGGGCTGATGTTAACCCTAACCCTAACACTATCCTAGGGCTGATGCTAACCCTAACCCTAATACTATCCTAGGGCTGATGCTAAACCTAACACTAACCCTAACACTATCCTAGGGCTGATGCTAACCCTAACACTAACCCTAACACTATCCTAGGGCTGATGCTAACCCTAACATTAACACTATCCTAGGGCTGATGCTAACCCTAACCCTAACACTAACACTATCCTAGGGCTGATGCTAACCCTAACCCTAACTCTAACACTATCTTTGGGCTGAGGCTAACCCTAACCCGAACACTATCCTACGGCTGATGCTAAGCCTAACCCTAACCCTAACACTATCCTAAGGCTGATGCTAACCCTAACACTAACACTATCCTAGGGCTGATGCTAACCCTAACCCTAACCCTAACACTATCCTAGGGCTGATGCTAACCCTAAACCTAATACTATCCTAGGGGTGATGCTAACCCTAACCCTAACCCTAACACTATCCTAGGGCTGATGCTAACCCTATCCCTAACCCTAACACTATCCTAAGGCTGATGCTAACCCTAACCCTAACACTATCCTAGGCCTGATGCTAACCCTAACCCTAACCCTAACACTATCCTAGGGCTGATGATAACCCTAACCCTAATACTATCCTAGGGCTGATGCTAACCCTAACCCTAACCCTAACACTCTCCTAGGGCTGATGCTAACCCTAAACCTAACCCTAACACTATCCTAGGGCTGATGCTAACCCTAACCCTAACACTATCCTAGGCCTGATGCTAACCCTAACCCTAACCCTAACACTATCCTAGGCCTGATGCTAACCCTATCCCTAACCCTAACACTCTCCTAGGGCTGAGGCTAACCCTAACCCTAACACTATCCTTGGGGTGATGCTAACCCTAACCCTAACCCTAACACTATCCTAGGGGTGATGCTAACCCTAACCCTAACCCTAACACTATCCTAGGGCTGATGTTAACCCTAACCCTAACACTATCCTAGGGCTGATGCTAACCCTAACCCTAACCCTAACACTATCCTAGGGCTGATGCTAACCCTAACCCTAACACTATCCTAGGGCTGATGCTAACCCTAACCCTAACCCTAACACTATCCTAAGTCTGATGCTAACCCTAGCCCTCACACTATCCTAGGCCTGATGTTAACCCTAACCCTAACCTTAACACTATCCTAGGGCTGATGCTAACCCTAAACCTAACACTATCCTAGGGCTGATGCTAACCCTAACCCTAACCCTAACACTTTCCTAGGGCTGATGCTAACCCTAACGCTAAGCCTAACACTATCCTTGAACTGATGCTAACCCTAACACTAACCCTAACACTATCCTACGCCTGATGATAACCCTAACCCTAACCCTAACACTATCCTAGGGTTTATGTTAACCCTAACCCTAACACTATCCTAGGGCTGATGCTAATCCTATCCCTAACCCTAACACTATCCTAGGGCGGATGCTAACCCTAACCCTAACCCTAACACTATCCTAGGGCTTATGCTAACCCTAACACTAACACTATCCTAGGGCTGATGCTAACCCTAACCCTAACCCTAACACTATCCTAGGGCTGATGCTAACCCTAACCCTAACTCTGACACTATCTTAGGGCTGAGGCTAACCCTAACCCAAACACTATCCTACGGCTGATGCTAACCCTAACCCTAACCCTAACACTATCCTAAGGCTGATGCTAACCCTAACATTAACACTATCCTGAGCCTGGTGCTAACCCTAACCCTAACCCTAACACTATCCTAGGGCTCATGCTAACCCTAACCCTAATACTATCCTAGGGCTGATGCTAACCCTAACCCTAACCCTAACACTATCCTAGGGCTGATGCTAACCCTAACCCTAACCCTAACACTATCCTAGGGCTGATGCTAACCCTAACCCTAACACTATCCTAGGCCTGATGCTAACCTTAACCCTAACACTTACACTATCCTAGGGCTGATGCTAACCCTAACCCTAACCCTAACACTATCCTAGGTCTGATGCTAACCCTAAACCTAACACTATCCTAGGGCTGATGCTAACCCTAACCCTAACCCTAACACTATCCTAGGGCTGATGTTAACCCTAACCCTAACACTATCCTAGGGCTGATGCTAACCCTAACCCTAACCCTAACACTCTCCTAGGGCTGATGCTAACCCTAACCCTAACCCTAACACTATCCTTGGGCGGATGCTAACCCTAACCCTAACCCTAACACTATCCTAGGGCTGATGCTAACCCTAACACTAACAGTATCCTAGGGCTGATGCTAACCCTAACCCTAACCCTAACACTATCCTAGTGCTGATGCTAACCCTAACCCTAACTCTAACACTATCTTAGGGCTGAGGCTAACGCTAACCAAAACACTATCCTACGGTTGATGCTAACCCTAACCGTAACCCTAACACTATCCTAAGGCTGATGCTAACCCTAACACTAACACTATCCTGGGCCTGGTGCTAACCCTAACGCTAACCCTAACACTATCGTAGGGCTGATGCTAACCCTAGCCCTCACACTATCCTGGCCCTGATGATAACCCTAACCCTAACCTTAACACTATCATAGGGCTGATGCTAACCCTAACCCTAACCCTAACACTATCCTAGGGCTTATGCTAACCCTAACACTAACACTATCCTAGGGCTGATGCTAACCCTAACCCTAACACTATCCTAGGCCTGATGCTAACCCTATCCCTAACCCTAACACTCTCCTAGGGCTGAGGCTAACCCTAAACCTAACACTATCCTAGGGCTGATGCTAACCCTAACCCTAACCCTAACACTATCCTAGGGTTGATGCTAACCCTAACCCTAACACTATCCTAGGGCTGATGCTAACCCTAACCCTAACCCTAACACTATCCTAGGGCTGATGCTAACCCTAACACTAACACTATCCTAGGGCTGCTGCTAACCATAACCCTAACCCTAACACTATCCTAGGGCTGATGCTAAACCTAACACTAACACTATCCTAGGGTTGATGCTAACCTAACCCTAACCCTAACACTATCCTAAGTCTGATGCTAACCCTAGCCCTCACACTATCCTAGGCCTGATGATAACCCTAACCCTAACCTTAACACTATCCTAGGGCTGATGCTAACCCTAACCCTAACCCTAACACTATCCTAGAGCTGATGCTAACCCTAACCCTAACACTATCCTAGGCCTGATGATAACCCTAAACCTAACCCTAACACTATCCTAGGGCTGATACTAACCCTAAACCTAACACTATCCTAGGGCTGATGCTAACCCTAACCCAAACCCTAACACTATCCTAGGGCTGATGCTAACCCTAACGCTAAGCCTAACACTATCCTTGAACTGATGCTAACTCTAACCCTAACCCTAACACTATCCTAGGCCTGATGATAACCCTAACCCTAACCCTAACACTATCCTAGGGTTTTTGTTTACCCTAACCCTAACACTATCCTAGGGCTGATGCTAATCCTATCCCTAACCCTAACACTATCCTAGGGCGGATGCTAACCATAACCCTAACACTAACACTATCCTAGGGCTTATGCTAACCCTAACACTAACACTATCCTAGGGCTGATGCTAACCGTAACCCTAACCCTAACACTATCCTAGGGCTGATGCTAACCCTAACCCTAACTCTAACACTATCTTAGGGCTGAGGCTAACCCTAACCCAAACACTATCCTACGGCTGATGCTAACCCTAACCCTAACCCTAACACTATCCTAAGGCTGATGCTAACCCTAACACTAACACTATCCTGGGCCTGGTGCTAACCCTAACCCTAACCCTAACACTATCCTAGGGCTGATGCTAACCCTAACCCTAATACTATCCTAGGGCTGATGCTAACCCTAACACTAACCCTAACACTATCCTAGGGCTGATGCTAACCCTAACCCTAACCCTAACACTATCCTAAGGCTGATGCTAACCCTAACACTAACACTATCCTGGGCCTGGTGCTAACCCTAACGCTAACCCTAACACTATCGTAGGGCTGATGCTAACCCTAGCCCTCACACTATCCTGGCCCTGATGATAACCCTAACCCTAACCTTAACACTATCCCAGGGCTGATGCTAACCCTAACCCTAACCCTAACACTATCCTAGGGCTGATGCTAACCCTAACACTAACACTCTCCTAGGGCTAATGCTAACCCTAACCCTAACACTATCCTAGGCCTGATGCTAACCCTATCCCTAACCCTAACACTCTCCTAGGGCTGAGGCTAACCCTAAACCTAACACTATCCTAGGGCTGATGCTAACCCTAACCCTAACCCTAACACTATCCTAGGGTTGATGCTAACCCTAACCCTAACACTATCCTAGGGCTGATGCTAACCCTAACCCTAACCCTAACAATATCCTAGGGCTGATGCTAACCCTAACACTAACACTATCCTAGGGCTGATGCTAACCATAACCCTAACCCTAACACTATCCTAGGGCTGATGCTAAACCTAACACTAACACTATCCTAGGGTTGATGCTAACCTAACCCTAACCCTAACACTATCCTAAGTCTGATGCTAACCCTAGCCCTCACACTATCCTAGGCCTGATGATAACCCTAACCCTAACCTTAACACTATCCTAGGGCTGATGCTAACCCTAACCCTAACCCTAACACTATCCTAGAGCTGATGCTAACCCTAACCCTAACACTATCCTAGGCTGATGATAACCCTAAACCTAACCCTAACACTATCCTAGGGCTGATACTAACCCTAAACCTAACACTATCCTAGGGCTGATGCTAACCCTAACCCAAACCCTAACACTATCCTAGGGCTGATGCTAACCCTAACGCTAAGCCTAACACTATCCTTGAACTGATGCTAACCCTAACCCTAACCCTAACACTATCCTAGGCCTGATGATAACCCTAACCCTAACCGTAACACTATCCTAGGGTTTTTGTTTACCCTAACCCTAACACTATCCTAGGGCTGATGCTAATCCTATCCCTAACCCTAACACTATCCTAGGGCGGATGCTAACCCTAACCCTAACACTAACACTATCCTAGGGCTTATGCTAACCCTAACACTAACACTATCCTAGGGCTGATGCTAACCCTAACCCTAACCCTAACACTATCCTAGGGCTGATGCTAACCCTAACCCTAACTCTAACACTATCTTAGGGCTGAGGCTAACCCTAACCCAAACACTATCCTACGGCTGATGCTAACCCTAACCCTAACCCTAACACTACCCTAAGGCTGATGCTAACCCTAACACTAACACTATCCTGGGCCTGGTGCTAACCCTAACCCTAACCCTAACACTATCCTAGGGCTGATGCTAACCCTAACCCTAATACTATCCTAGGGCTGATGCTAACCCTAACACTAACCCTAACACTATCCTAGGGCTGATGCTAACCCTAACCCTAACCCTAACACTATCCTAGGGCTGATGCTAACCCTAACCCTAACACTATCCTAGGCCTGATGCTAACCCTAACCCTAACACTTACACTATCCTAGGGCTGATGCTTACCCTAACCCTAACCCTAACACTATCCTAGGTCTGATGCTAACCCTAAACCTAACACTATCCTAGGGCTGATGCTAACCCTAAACCTAACCCTAACACTATCCTAGGGCTGATGTTAACCCTAACCCTAACACTATCCTAGGGCTGATGCTAACCCTAACCCTAATACTATCCTAGGGCTGATGCTAAACCTAACACTAACCCTAACACTATCCTAGGGCTGATGCTAACCCTAACACTAACCCTAACACTATCCTAGGGCTGATGCTAACCCTAACCCTAACACTATCCTAGGGCTGATGCTAACCCTAACCCTAACCCTAACACTATCCTAGGGTTTTTGTTTACCCTAACCCTAACACTATCCTAGGGCTGATGCTAATCCTATCCCTAACCCTAACACTATCCTAGGGCGGATGCTAACCATAACCCTAACACTAACACTATCCTAGGGCTTATGCTAACCCTAACACTAACACTATCCTAGGGCTGATGCTAACCGTAACCCTAACCCTAACACTATCCTAGGGCTGATGCTAACCCTAACCCTAACTCTAACACTATCTTAGGGCTGAGGCTAACCCTAACCCAAACACTATCCTACGGCTGATGCTAACCCTAACCCTAACCCTAACACTATCCTAAGGCTGATGCTAACCCTAACACTAACACTATCCTGGGCCTGGTGCTAACCCTAACCCTAACCCTAACACTATCCTAGGGCTGATGCTAACCCTAACCCTAATACTATCCTAGGGCTGATGCTAACCCTAACACTAACCCTAACACTATCCTAGGGCTGATGCTAACCCTAACCCTAACCCTAACACTATCCTAAGGCTGATGCTAACCCTAACACTAACACTATCCTGGGCCTGGTGCTAACCCTAACGCTAACCCTAACACTATCGTAGGGCTGATGCTAACCCTAGCCCTCACACTATCCTGGCCCTGATGATAACCCTAACCCTAACCTTAACACTATCCCAGGGCTGATGCTAACCCTAACCCTAACCCTAACACTATCCTAGGGCTGATGCTAACCCTAACACTAACACTCTCCTAGGGCTGATGCTAACCCTAACCCTAACACTATCCTAGGCCTGATGCTAACCCTATCCCTAACCCTAACACTCTCCTAGGGCTGAGGCTAACCCTAAACCTAACACTATCCTAGGGCTGATGCTAACCCTAACCCTAACCCTAACACTATCCTAGGGTTGATGCTAACCCTAACCCTAACACTATCCTAGGGCTGATGCTAACCCTAACCCTAACCCTAACAATATCCTAGGGCTGATGCTAACCCTAACACTAACACTATCCTAGGGCTGATGCTAACCATAACCCTAACCCTAACACTATCCTAGGGCTGATGCTAAACCTAACACTAACACTATCCTAGGGTTGATGCTAACCTAACCCTAACCCTAACACTATCCTAAGTCTGATGCTAACCCTAGCCCTCACACTATCCTAGGCCTGATGATAACCCTAACCCTAACCTTAACACTATCCTAGGGCTGATGCTAACCCTAACCCTAACCCTAACACTATCCTAGAGCTGATGCTAACCCTAACCCTAACACTATCCTAGGCTGATGATAACCCTAAACCTAACCCAAACACTATCCTAGGGCTGATACTAACCCTAAACCTAACACTATCCTAGGGCTGATGCTAACCCTAACCCAAACCCTAACACTATCCTAGGGCTGATGCTAACCCTAACGCTAAGCCTAACACTATCCTTGAACTAATGCTAACCCTAACCCTAACCCTAACACTATCCTAGGCCTGATGATAACCCTAACCCTAACCCTAACACTATCATAGGGTTTTTGTTTACCCTAACCCTAACACTATCCTAGGGCTGATGCTAATCCTATCCCTAACCCTAACACTATCCTAGGGCGGATGCTAACCCTAACCCTAACACTAACACTATCCTAGGGCTTATGCTAACCCTAACACTAACACTATCCTAGGGCTGATGCTAACCCTAACCTAACCCTAACACTATCCTAGGGCTGATGCTAACCCTAACCCTAACTCTAACACTATCTTAGGGCTGAGGCTAACCCTAACCCAAACACTATCCTACGGCTGATGCTAACCCTAACCCTAACCCTAACACTATCCTAAGGCTGATGCTAACCCTAACACTAACACTATCCTGGGCCTGGTGCTAACCCTAACCCTAACCCTAACACTATCCTAGGGCTGATGCTAACCCTAACCCTAATACTATCCTAGGGCTGATGCTAACCCTAACACTAACCCTAACACTATCCTAGGGCTGATGCTAACCCTAACCCTAACCCTAACACTATCCTAGGGCTGATGCTAACCCTAACCCTAACACTATCCTAGGCCTGATGCTAACCCTAACCCTAACACTTACACTATCCTAGGGCTGATGCTTACCCTAACCCTAACCCTAACACTATCCTAGGTCTGATGCTAACCCTAAACCTAACACTATCCTAGGGCTGATGCTAACCCTAAACCTAACCCTAACACTATCCTAGGGCTGATGTTAACCCTAACCCTAACACTATCCTAGGGCTGATGCTAACCCTAACCCTAATACTATCCTAGGGCTGATGCTAACCCTAACACTAACCCTAACACTATCCTAGGGCTGATGCTAACCCTAACCCTAACCCTAACACTATCCTAGGGCTGATGCTAACCTAACCCTAACACTATCCTAGGGCTGATGCTAACCCTAACCCTAACCCTAACACTCTCCTAGGGCTGATGCTAACCCTAACCCTAACCCTAACACTATCCTAGGGCGGATGCTAACCCTAACCCTAACCCTAACACTATCCTAGGGCTGATGCTAACCCTAACCCTAACACTATCCTAGGGCTGATGCTAACCCTAACCCTAACTCTAACACTATCTTAGGGCTGAGGCTAACGCTAACCAAAACACTATCCTACGGCTGATGCTAACCCTAACCCTAACCCTAACACTATCCTAAGGCTGATGCTAACCCTAACACTAACACTATCCTGGGCCTGGTGCTAACCCTAACGCTAACCCTAACACTATCGTAGGGCTGATGCTAACCCTAGCCCTCACACTATCCTGGCCCTGATGATAACCCTAACCCTAACCTTAACACTATCCTAGGGCTGATGCTAACCCTAACCCTAACCCTAACACTATCCTAGGGCTGATGCTAATCCTAACACTAACACTCTCCTAGGGCTGATGCTAACCCTAACCCTAACACTATCCTAGGCCTGATGCTAACCCTATCCCTAACCCTAACACTCTCCTAGGGCTGAGGCTAACCCTAAACCTAACACTATCCTAGGGCTGATGCTAACCCTAACCCTAACCCTAACACTATCCTAGGGTTGATGCTAACCCTAACCCTAACACTATCCTAGGGCTGATGCTAACCCTAACCCTAACCCTAACACTATCCTAGGGCTGATGCTAACCCTAACACTAACACTATCCTAGGGCTGATGCTAACCATAACCCTAACCCTAACACTATCCTAGGGCTGATGCTAAACCTAACACTAACACTATCCTAGGGTTGATGCTAACCTAACCCTAACCCTAACACTATCCTTAGTCTGATGCTAACCCTAGCCCTCACACTATCCTAGGCCTGATGATAACCCTAACCCTAACCTTAACACTATCCTAGGGCTGATGCTAACCCTAACCCTAACCCTAACACTATCCTAGAGCTGATGCTAACCCTAACCCTAACACTATCCTAGGCCTGATGATAACCCTAAACCTAACCCTAACACTATCCTAGGGCTGATACTAACCCTAAACCTAACACTATCCTAGGGCTGATGCTAACCCTAACCCAAACCCTAACACTATCCTAGGGCTGATGCTAACCCTAACGCTAAGCCTAACACTATCCTTGAACTGATGCTAACCCTAACCCTAACCCTAACACTATCCTAGGTCTGATGATAACCCTAACCCTAACCCTAACACTATCCTAGGGTTTTTGTTTACCCTAACCCTAACACTATCCTAGGGCTGATGCTAATCCTATCCCTAACCCTAACACTATCCTAGGGCGGATGCTAACCCTAACCCTAACACTAACACTATCCTAGGGCTTATGCTAACCCTAACACTAACACTATCCTAGTTCTGATGCTAACCCTAACCCTAACCCTAACACTATCCTAGGGCTGATGCTAACCCTACCCCTAACTCTAACACTATCTTAGGGCTGAGGCTAACCCTAACCCAAACACTATCCTACGGCTGATGCTAACCCTAACCCTAACCCTAACACTATCCTAAGGCTGATGCTAACCCTAACACTAACACTATCCTGGGCCTGGTGCTAACCCTAACCCTAACCCTAACACTATCCTAGGGCTGATGCTAACCCTAACGCTAATACTATCCTAGGGCTGATGCTAACCCTAACACTAACCCTAACACTATCCTAGGGCTGATGCTAACCCTAACCCTAACCCTAACACTATCCTAGGGCTGATGCTAACCCTAACCCTAACACTATCCTAGGCCTGATGCTAACCCTAACCCTAACACTTACACTATCCTAGGGCTGATGCTAACCCTAACCCTAACCCTAACACTATCCTAGGTCTGATGCTAACCCTAAACCTAACACTATCCTACGGCTGATGCTAACCCTAAACCTAACCCTAACACTATCCTAGGGCTGATGCTAACCCTAACCCTAACACTAACCTAGACCTGATGCTAACCCTAACCCTAACACTATCCTAGGGCTGATGCTAACCCTAACCCTAACCCTAACACTCTCCTAGGGCTGATGCTAACCCTAACCCTAACACTAACCTAGACCTGATGCTAACCCTAACCCTAACACTATCCTAGGGCTGATGCTAACCCTAACCCTAACACTATCCTAGGCCTGATGCTAAACCTATCCCTAACCCTAACACTCTCCTAGGGCTGATGCTAACCCTAACCCTAACACTATCCTAGGGCTGATGCTAACCCTAACCCTAACCCTAACACTATCCTAAGTCTGATGCTAACCCTAGCCCTCACACTATCCTAGGCCTGATGATAACCCTAACCCTAACCTTAACACTATCCTACGGCTGATGCTAACCCTAACCCTATTCCTAACACTATCGTAGAGCTGATGCTAACCCTAACCCTAACACTAACCTAGGCCTGATGATAACCCTAACCCTAACCCTAACACTATCCTAGGGCTGATGCTAACCCTAACCCTAACACTACCCTAGGGCTGATGCTAACCCTAACGCTAACCCTAACACTATCCTTGAACTGATGCTAACCATAACCCTAACCCTAACGCTATCCTAGGCCTGATGATAACCCTAACCCTAACCCTAACACTATCCTAGGGTTTATGTTAACCCTAACACTAACACTATCCTAGGGCTGATGCTAACCCTAACCCTAACCCTAACACTATCCTAGGGCTGATGCTAACCCTAACACTAACACTATCCTAGGGCTGATGCTAACCCTAACCCTAACACTAACACTATCCTAGGTCTGATGCTAACCCTAACCCTAACTCTAACACTATCTTTGGGCTGAGGCTAACCCTAACCCAAACACTATCCTACGGCTGATGCTAAGCCTAACCCTAACCCTAACACTATCCTAAGGCTGATGCTAACCCTAACACTAACACTATTCTAGGGCTGATGCTAACCCTAACCCTAACCCTAACACTATCCTAGGGCTGATGCTAACCCTAAACCTAATACTATCCTAGGGGTGATGCTAACCCTAACCCTAACCCTAACACTATCCTAGGCCTGATGCTAACCCTATCCCTAACCCTAACACTCTCCTAGGGCTGAGGCTAACCCTAACCCTAACACTATCCTAGGGCTGATGCTAACCCTAACCCTAACACTAACACTATCCTAGGCCTGATGCTAACCCTATCCCTAACCCTAACACTCTCCTAGGGCTGATGCTAACCCTAACACTAACACTATCCAAGGCCTGATGCTAACCCTAACCCTAACCCTAACACTATCCTAGGCCTGATGCTAACCCTATCCCTAACCCTAACACTCTCCTATTGCTGAGGCTAACCCTAACCCTAACACTATCCTAGGGCTGATGTTAACCCTAACCCTAACACTATCCTAGGGCTGATGCTAACCCTAACCCTAACCCTAACACTATCCTAGGGCTGATGCTAACCCTAACCCTAACACTATCCTAGGGCTGATGCTAACCCTAACCCTAACCCTAACACTATCCTAAGTCTGATGCTAACCCTAGCCCTCACACTATCCTAGGCCTGATGAGAACCCTAACCCTAACCTTAACACTATCCTAGGGCTGATGCTAACCCTAACCCTGAATCTAACACTATCCTAGAGCTGATGCTAACCCTAACCCTAACACTATCCTAGGCCTGATGGTAACCCTAACCCTAACCCTAACACTATCCTAGGGCTGATGCTAACCCTAACCCTAACACTATCCTAGGGCTGATGCTAACCATAACCCTAACCCTAACACTATCCTAGGGCTGATGCTAACCCTAACGCTAAGCCTAACACTATCCTTGAACTGATGCTAACCCTAACCCTAACCCTAACAATATCCTACGCCTGATGATAACCCTAACAGTAACCCTAACACTATCCTAGGTTTTATGTTAACCCTAACCCTAACACTATCCTAGGGCTGATGCTAACCCTAACACTAACACTATCCTAGGGCTGATGATAACCCTAACCCTAACCCTAACACTATTCTAGGGCTGATGCTAACCCTAACCCTAACTCTAACACTATCTTAGGGCTGAGACTAACGCTAACCAAAACACTATCCTACGGCTAATGCTAACCCTAACCCTAACCCTAACACTATCCTAAGGCTGATGCTAACCCTAACACTAACACTATCCTGGGCCTGGTGCTAACCCTAACGCTAACCCTAACACTATCGTAGGGCTGATGCTAACCCTAGCCCTCACACTATCCTGGGCCTGATGATAACCCTAACCCTAACCTTAACACTATCCTAGGGCTGATGCTAACCCTAACGCTAACCCTAACACTATCCTAGGGCTGATACTAACCCTAACACTAACCCTAACACTATCCTAGGGTTGATGCTAACCCTAACCCTAACACTATCCTAGGGCTGATGCTAACCCTAACCCTAACCCTAACACTATCCTAGGGCTGATGCTAACCCTAACACTAACACTATCCTAGGGCTGATGCTAACCGTAACACTAACACTATCCTAGGGCTGATGCTAACCATAACCCTAACCCTAACACTATTCTAGGGCTGATGCTAAACCTAACACTAACACTATCCTAGGGTTGATGCTAACCTAACCCTAACCCTAACACTATCCTAAGTCTGATGCTAACCCTAGCCCTCACACTATCCTAGGCCTGATGATTACCCCAACCCTAACCTTAACACTATCCTAGGGCTGATGCTAACCCTAACCCTAACCCTAACACTATCCTAGAGCTGATGCTAACCCTAACCCTAACACTATCCTCAGCCTGATGATAACCCTAAAACTAACCCTAACACTATCCTAGGGCTGATGCTAACCCTAAACCTAACACTATCCTAGGGCTGATGCTAACCCTAACCCTAACCCTAACACTATCCTAGGGCTGATGCTAACCCTAACGCTAAGCCTAACAATATCCTTGAACTTATGCTAACCCTAACCCTAACCCTAACACTATCCTAGGCCTGATGATAACCCTAACCCTAACCCTAACACTATCCTAGGGTTTATGTTAACCCTAACCCTAACACTATCCTAGGGCTGATGCTAATCCTATCCCTAACCCTAACATTATCCTAGGGCGGATGCTAACCCTAACCCTAACCCTAACACTATCCTAGTGCTTATGCTAACCCTAAAACTAACACTATCCTAGGGCTGATGCTAACCCTAACCCTAACTCTAACACTGTCTTAGGGCTGAGGCTAACCCTAACCCAAATACTATCCTACGGCTGATGCTAACCCTAACCCTAACCCTAACACTATCCTAAGGCTGATGCTAACCCTAACACTAACACTATCCTGGGCCTGGTGCTTACCCTAACCCTAACACTATCCTAGGGCTGATGCTAACCCTAGCCCTAATACTATCCTAGGGCTGATGCTAACCCTAACCCTAACCCTAACACTATCCTAGGGCTGATGCTAACCCTAACCCTAACACTATCCTAGGCCTGATGCTAACCCTAACCCTAACACTTACACTATCCTAGGGCTGATGCTAACCCTAACCCTAACCCTAACACTATCCTAGGTCTGATGCTAACCCTAAACCTAACACTATCCTAGGGCTGATGCTAACCCTAACCCTAACCCTAACACTATCCTAGGGCTGATGTAAACCCTAACCCTAACACTATCCTAGGGCTGATGCTAACCCTAACCCTAACCCTAACACTCTCCTAGGGCTGATGCTAACCCTAACCCTAACACTAACCTAGGCCTGATGCTAACCCTAACACTAACACTATCCTAGGGCTAATGCTAACCCTAACCCTAACACTATCCTAGGCCTGATGCTAAACCTATCCGTAACGCTAACACTCTCCTAGGGCTGATGCTAACCCTAACCCTAACACTATCCTAGGGCTGATGCTAACCCTAACCCTAACCCTAACATTATCCTAAGTCTGATGCTAACCCTAGCCCTCACACTATCCTAGGCCTGATGATAACCCTAACCCTAACCTTAACACTATCCTACGGCTGATGCTAACCCTAACCCTATCCCTAACACTATCCTAGAGCTGATGCTAACCCTAACCCTAACATTATCCTAGGCCTGATGATAACCCTAACCCTAACCCTAACACTATCCTAGGGCTGATGCTAATCCTAACCCTAACACTATCCTAGGGCTGATGCTAACCCTAACGCTAACCCTAACACTATCCTTGAACTGATGCTAACCCTAACCCTAACCCTAACGCTATCCTAGGCCTGATGATAACCCTAACCCTAACCCTAACACTATCCTAGGGTTTATGTTAACCCTAACCCTAACACTATCCTAGGGCTGATGCTAACCCTAACCCTAACCCTAACACTATCCTAGGGCTGAGGCTAACCCTAAACCTAACACTATGCTAGGGCTGATGCTAACCCTAACCCTAACCCTAACACTATCCTAGTGTTGATGCTAACCCTAACCCTAACAC
Organism: Lemur catta; assembly: GCF_020740605.2. Lineage (NCBI taxonomy): Eukaryota > Metazoa > Chordata > Mammalia > Primates > Lemuridae > Lemur > Lemur catta. Next base: position 799,976 of record NW_025423861.1, on the reverse strand, counting down.
TATCCTAGGGCTGATGCTAACCCTAACCCTAACCCTAAAACTATCCTATGCCTGATGCTAACCCTAACACTAACACTATCCTAGGGCTGATGCTAACCAAAACCCTAACCCTAACACTATCCCAGGGCTGATGCTAAACCTAACACTAACACTATCCTAGGGTTGATGCTAACCTAACCCTAACCCTAACACTATCCTAAGTCTGATGCTAACCCTAGCCCTCACACTATCCTAGGCCTGATGATAACCCTAACCCTAACCTTAACACTATCCTAGGGCTAATGCTAACCCTAACCCTAACCCTAACACTATCCTAAGGCTGATGCTAACCCTAACACTAACACTATCCTGGGCCTGGTGCTAACCCTAACGCTAACCCTAACACTATCGTAGGGCTGATGCTAACCCTAGCCCTCACACTATCCTGGCCCTGATGATAACCCTAACCCTAACCTTAACACTATCATAGGGCTGATGCTAACCCTAACCCTAACCCTAACACTATCCTATGGCTGATGCTAACCCTAACACTAACACTCTCCTAGGGCTGATGCTAACCCTAACCCTAACACTATCCTAGGCCTGATGCTAACCCTATCCCTAACCCTAACACTCTCCTAGGGCTGAGGCTAACCCTAACCCTAACCCTAACACTATCCTAGGGCTGATGCTAACCCTAACCCTAACCCTAACACTATCCTAGGGCTGATGCTAACCCTAACACTAACACTATCCTAGGGCTGATGCTAACCATAACCCTAACCCTAACACTATCCTAGGGCTGATGCTAAACCTAACACTAACACTATCCTAGGGTTGATGCTAACCTAACCCTAACCCTAACACTATCCTAAGTCTGATGCTAACCCTAGCCCTCACACTATCCTAGGCCTGATGATAACCCTAACCCTAACCTTAACACTATCCTAGGGCTGATGCTAACCCTAACCCTAACCCTAACACTATCCTAGAGCTGATGCTAACCCTAACCCTAACACTATCCTAGGCCTGATGATAACCCTAAACCTAACCCTAACACTATCCTAGGGCTGATACTAACCCTAAACCTAACACTATCCTAGGGCTGATGCTAACCCTAACCCAAACCCTAACACTATCCTAGGGCTGATGCTAACCCTAACGCTAAGCCTAACACTATCCTTGAACTGATGCTAACCCTAACCCTAACCCTAACACTATCCTAGGCCTGATGATAACCCTAACCCTAACCCTAACACTATCCTAGGGTTTTTGTTTACCCTAACCCTAACACTATCCTAGGGCTGATGCTAATCCTATCCCTAACCCTAACACTATCCTAGGGCGGATGCTAACCATAACCCTAACACTAACACTATCCTAGGGCTTATGCTAACCCTAACACTAACACTATCCTAGGGCTGATGCTAACCGTAACCCTAACCCTAACACTATCCTAGGGCTGATGCTAACCCTAACCCTAACTCTAACACTATCTTAGGGCTGAGGCTAACCCTAACCCAAACACTATCCTACGGCTGATGCTAACCCTAACCCTAACCCTAACACTATCCTAAGGCTGATGCTAACCCTAACACTAACACTATCCTGGGCCTGGTGCTAACCCTAACCCTAACCCTAACACTATCCTAGGGCTGATGCTAACCCTAACCCTAATACTATCCTAGGGCTGATGCTAACCCTAACACTAACCCTAACACTATCCTAGGGCTGATGCTAACCCTAACCCTAACCCTAACACTATCCTAAGGCTGATGCTAACCCTAACACTAACACTATCCTGGGCCTGGTGCTAACCCTAACGCTAACCCTAACACTATCGTAGGGCTGATGCTAACCCTAGCCCTCACACTATCCTGGCCCTGATGATAACCCTAACCCTAACCTTAACACTATCCCAGGGCTGATGCTAACCCTAACCCTAACCCTAACACTATCCTAGGGCTGATGCTAACCCTAACACTAACACTCTCCTAGGGCTGATGCTAACCCTAACCCTAACACTATCCTATGCCTGATGCTAACCCTATCCCTAACCCTAACACTCTCCTAGGGCTGAGGCTAACCCTAAAGCTAACACTATCCTAGGGCTGATGCTAACCCTAACCCTAACCCTAACACTATCCTAGGGTTGATGCTAACCCTAACCCTAACACTATCCTAGGGCTGATGCTAACCCTAACCCTAACCCTAACACTATCCTAGGGCTGATGCTAACCCTAACACTAACACTATCATAGGGCTGATGCTAACCATAACCCTAACCCTAACACTATCCTAGGGCTGATGCTAAACCTAACACTAACACTATCCTAGGGTTGATGCTAACCTAACCCTAACCCTAACACTATCCTAAGTCTGATGCTAACCCTAGCCCTCACACTATCCTAGGCCTGATGATAACCCTAACCCTAACCTTAACACTATCCTAGGGCTGATGCTAACCCTAACCTTAACCCTAACACTATCCTAGAGCTGATGCTAACCCTAACCCTAACACTATCCTAGGCCTGATGATAACCCTAAACCTAACCCTAACACTATCCTAGGGCTGATACTAACCCTAAACCTAACACTATCCTAGGGCTGATGCTAACCCTAACCCAAACCCTAACACTATCCTAGGACTGATGCTAACCCTAACGCTAAGCCTAACACTATCCTTGAACTGATGCTAACCCTAACCCTAACCCTAACACTATCCTAGGCCTGATGATAACCCTAACCCTAACCCTAACACTATCCTAGGGTTTATGTTTACCCTAACCCTAACACTATCCTAGGGCTGATGCTAATCCTATCCCTAACCCTAACACTATCCTAGGGCGGATGCTAACCCTAACCCTAACACTAACACTATCCTAGGGCTTATGCTAACCCTAACACTAACACTATCCTAGGGCTGATGCTAACCCTAACCCTAACCCTAACACTATCCTAGGGCTGATGCTAACCCTAACCCTAACTCTAACACTATCTTAGGGCTGAGGCTAACCCTAACCCAAACACTATCCTACGGCTGATGCTAACCCTAACCCTAACCCTAACACTATCCTAAGGCTGATGCTAACCCTAACACTAACACTATCCTGGGCCTGGTGCTAACCCTAACCCTAACCATAACACTATCCTAGGGCTGATGCTAACCCTAACCCTAATACTATCCTAGGGCTGATGCTAACCCTAACACTAACCCTAACACTATCCTAGGGCTGATGCTAACCCTAACCCTAACCCTAACACTATCCTAGGGCTGATGCTAACCCTAACCCTAACACTATCCTAGGCCTGATGCTAACCCTAACCCTAACACTTACACTATCCTAGGGCTGATGCTTACCCTAACCCTAACCCTAACACTATCCTAGGTCTGATGCTAACCCTAAACCTAACACTATCCTAGGGCTGATGCTAACCCTAAACCTAACCCTAACACTATCCTAGGGCTGATGTTAACCCTAACCCTAACACTATCCTAGGGCTGATGCTAACCCTAACCCTAATACTATCCTAGGGCTGATGCTAACCCTAACACTAACCCTAACACTATCCTAGGGCTGATGCTAACCCTAACCCTAACCCTAACACTATCCTAGGGCTGATGCTAAACCTAACCCTAACATTATCCTAGGGCTGATGCTAACCCTAACCCTAACCCTAACACTCTCCTAGGGCTGATGCTAACCCTAACCCTAACCCTAACACTATCCTAGGGCGGATGCTAACCCTAACCCTAACCCTAACACTATCCTAGGGCTGATGCTAACCCTAACCCTAACACTATCCTAGGGCTGATGCTAACCCTAACTCTAACTCTAACACTATCTTAGGGCTGAGGCTAACGCTAACCAAAACACTATCCTACGGCTGATGCTAACCCTAACCCTAACCCTAACACTATCCTAAGGCTGATGCTAACCCTAACACTAACACTATCCTGGGCCTGGTGCTAACCCTAACGCTAACCCTAACACTATCGTAGGGCTGATGCTAACCCTAGCCCTCACACTATCCTGGCCCTGATGATAACCCTAACCCTAACCTTAACACTATCCTAGGGCTGATGCTAACCCTAACCCTAACCCTAACACTCTCCTAGGGCTGAGGCTAACCCTAAACCTAACACTATCCTAGGGCTGATGCTAACCCTAACCCTAACACTAACACTATCCTAGGGTTGATGCTAACCCTAACCATAACACTATCCTAGGGCTGATGCTAACCCTAACCCTAACCCTAACACTATCCTAGGGCTGATGCTAACCCTAACACTAACACTATCCTAGGGCTGATGCTAACCATAACCCTAACCCTAACACTATCCTAGGGCTGATGCTAAACCTAACACTAACACTATCCTAGGGTTGATGCTAACCTAACCCTAACCCTAACACTATCCTAAGTCTGATGCTAACCCTAGCCCTCACACTATCCTAGGCCTGATGATAACCCTAACCCTAACCTTAACACTATCCTAGGGCTGATGCTAACCCTAACCCTAACCCTAACACTATCCTAGAGCTGATGCTAACCCTAACCCTAACACTATCCTAGGCCTGATGATAACCCTAAACCTAACCCTAACACTATCCTAGGGCTGATACTAACCCTAAACCTAACACTATCCTAGGGCTGATGCTAACCCTAACCCAAACCCTAACACTATCCTAGGGCTGATGCTAACCCTAACGCTAAGCCTAACACTATCCTTGAACTGATGCTAACCCTAACCCTAACCCTAACACTATCCTAGGCCTGATGATAACCCTAACCCTAACCCTAACACTATCCTAGGGTTTTTGTTTACCCTAACCCTAACACTATCCTAGGGCTGATGCTAATCCTGTCCCTAACCCTAACACTATCCTAGGGCGGATGCTAACCCTAACCCTAACACTAACACTATCCTAGGGCTTATGCTAACCCTAACACTAACACTATCCTAGTTCTGATGCTAACCCTAACCCTAACCCTAACACTATCCTAGGGCTGATGCTAACCCTAACCCTAACTCTAACACTATCTTAGGGCTGAGGCTAACCCTAACCCAAACACTATCCTACGGCTGATGCTAACCCTAACCCTAACACTATCCTAAGGCTGATGCTAACCCTAACACTAACACTATCCTGGGCCTGGTGCTAACCCTAACCCTAACCCTAACACTATCCTAGGGCTGATGCTAACCCTAACCCTAATACTATCCTAGGGCTGATGCTAACCCTAACACTAACCCTAACACTATCCTAGGGCTGATGCTAACCCTAACCCTAACCCTAACACTATCCTAGGGCTGATGCTAACCCTAACCCTAACACTATCCTAGGCCTGATGCTAACCCTAACCCTAACACTTACACTATCCTAGGGCTGATGCTAACCCTAACCCTAACCCTAACACTATCCTAGGTCTGATGCTAACCCTAAACCTAACACTATCCTAGGGCTGATGCTAACCCTAAACCTAACCCTAACACTATCCTAGGGCTGATGTTAACCCTAACCCTAACACTATCCTAGGGCTGATGCTAACCCTAACCCTAACCCTAACACTCTCCTAGGGCTGATGCTAACCCTAACCCTAACACTAACCTAGACCTGATGCTAACCCTAACCCTAACACTATCCTAGGGCTGATGCTAACCCTAACCCTAACACTATCCTAGGCCTGATGCTAAACCTATCCCTAACCCTAACACTCTCCTAGGGCTGATGCTAACCCTAACCCTAACACTATCCTAGGGCTGATGCTAACCCTAACCCTAACCCTAACACTATCCTAAGTCTGATGCTAACCCTAGCCCTCACACTATCCTAGGCCTGATGATAACCCTAACCAAAACCTTAACACTATCCTACGGCTGATGCTAACCCTAACCCTATTCCTAACACTATCCTAGAGCTGATGCTAACCCTAACCCTAACACTAACCTAGGCCTGATGATAACCCTAACCCTAACCCTAACACTATCCTAGGGCTGAAGCTAACCCTAACCCTAACACTACCCTAGGGCTGATGCTAACCCTAACGCTAACCCTAACACTATCCTTGAACTGATGCTAACCATAACCCTAACCCTAACGCTATCCTAGGCCTGATGATAACCCTAACCCTAACCCTAACACTATCCTAGGGTTTATGTTAACCCTAACACTAACACTATCCTAGGGCTGATGCTAACCCTAACCCTAAACCTAACACTATCCTAGGGCTGATGCTAACCCTAACACTAACACTATCCTAGGGCTGATGCTAACCCTAACCCTAACACTAACACTATCCTAGGGCTGATGCTAACCCTAACCCTAACTCTAACACTATCTTTGGGCTGAGGCTAACCCTAACCCAAACACTATCCTACGGCTGATGCTAAGCCTAACCCTAACCCTAACACTATCCTAAGGCTGATGCTAACCCTAACACTAACACTATTCTAGGGCTGATGCTAACCCTAACCCTAACCCTAACACTATCCTAGGGCTGATGCTAACCCTAAACCTAATACTATCCTAGGGGTGATGCTAACCCTAACCCTAACCCTAACACTATCCTAGGCCTGATGCTAACCCTAACCCTAACCCTAACACTATCCTAGGGCTGATGCTAACCCTAACCCTAATACTATCCTAGGGCTGATGCTAACCCTAACCCTAACCCTAACACTCTCCTAGGGCTGATGCTAACCCTAAACCTAACCCTAACACTATCCTAGGGCTGATGCTAACCCTAACCCTAACACTATCCTAGGCCTGATGCTAACCCTAACCCTAACCCTAACACTATCCTAGGCCTGATGCTAACCCTATCCCTAACCCTAACACTCTCCTAGGGCTGAGGCTAACCCTAACCCTAACACTATCCTAGGGCTGATGCTAACCCTAACCCTAACACTAACACTATCCTAGGGTTGATGCTAACCCTAACCCTAACACTATCCTAGGGCTGATGCTAACCCTAACCCTAACCCTAACACTATCCTAGGGCTGATGTTAACCCTAACCCTAACACTATCCTAGGGCTGATGCTAACCCTAACCCTAACCGTAACACTATCCTAGGGCTGATGCTAACCCTAACCCTAACACTATCCTAGGGCTGATGCTAACCCTAACCCTAACCCTAACACTATCCTAAGTCTGATGCTAACCCTAGCCCTCACACTATCCTAGGCCTGATGATAACCCTAACCCTAACCTTAACACTATCCTACGGCTGATGCTAACCCTAACCCTATTCCTAACACTATCCTAGAGCTGATGCTAACCCTAACCCTAACACTAACCTAGGCCTGATGATAACCCTAACCCTAACCCTAACACTATCCTAGGGCTGAAGCTAACCCTAACCCTAACACTACCCTAGGGCTGATGCTAACCCTAACGCTAACCCTAACACTATCCTTGAACTGATGCTAACCATAACCCTAACCCTAACGCTATCCTAGGCCTGATGATAACCCTAACCCTAACCCTAACACTATCCTAGGGTTTATGTTAACCCTAACACTAACACTATCCTAGGGCTGATGCTAACCCTAACCCTAACCCTAACACTATCCTAGGGCTGATGCTAACCCTAACACTAACACTATCCTAGGGCTGATGCTAACCCTAACCCTAACACTAACACTATCCTAGGGCTGATGCTAACCCTAACCCTAACTCTAACACTATCTTTGGGCTGAGGCTAACCCTAACCCAAACACTATCCTACGGCTGATGCTAAGCCTAACCCTAACCCTAACACTATCCTAAGGCTGATGCTAACCCTAACACTAACACTATTCTAGGGCTGATGCTAACCCTAACCCTAACCCTAACACTATCCTAGGGCTGATGCTAACCCTAACCCTAACCCTAACACTCTCCTAGGGCTGATGCTAACCCTAAACCTAACCCTAACACTATCCTAGGGCTGATGCTAACCCTAACCCTAACACTATCCTAGGCCTGATGCTAACCCTAACCCTAACCCTAACACTATCCTAGGCCTGATGCTAACCCTATCCCTAACCCTAACACTCTCCTAGGGCTGAGGCTAACCCTAACCCTAACACTATCCTAGGGCTGATGCTAACCCTAACCCTAACACTAACACTATCCTAGGGTTGATGCTAACCCTAACCCTAACACTATCCTAGGGCTGATGCTAACCCTAACCCTAACCCTAACACTATCCTAGGGCTGATGTTAACCCTAACCCTAACACTATCCTAGGGCTGATGCTAACCCTAACCCTAACCCTAACACTATCCTAGGGCTGAAGCTAACCCTAACCCTAACACTATCCTAGGGCTGATGCTAACCCTAACCCTAACCCTAACACTATCCTAATTCTGATGCTAACCCTAGCCCTCACACTATCCTAGGCCTGATGATAACCCTAACCCTAACCTTAACACTATCCTAGGGCTGATGCTAACCCTAACCCTGAATCTAACACTATCCTAGAGCTGATGCTAAACCTAACCCTAACACTATCCTAGGCCTGATGGTAACCCTAACCCTAACCCTAACACTATCCTAGGGCTGATGCTAACCCTAACACTAACACTATCCTAGGGCTGATGCTAACCATAACCCTAACCCTAACACTATCCTAGGGCTGATGCTAACCCTAACGCTAAGCCTAACACTATCCTTGAACTGATGCTAACCCTAACCCTAACCCTAACAATATCCTACGCCTGATGATAACCCTAACCCTAACCCTAACACTATCCTAGGTTTTATGTTAACCCTAACCCTAACACTATTCTAGGGCGGATGCTAACCCTAACCCTAACCCTAACACTATCCTAGGGCTGATGCTAACCCTAACACTAACACTATCCTAGGGCTGATGATAACCCTAACCCTAACCCTAACACTATCCTAAGTCTGATGCTAACCCTAGCCCTCACACTATCCTAGGCCTGATGATAACCCTAACCCTAACCTTAACACTATCCTAGGGCTGATGCTAACCCTATCCCTAACCCTAACACTCTCCTAGGGCTGAGGCTAACCCTAACCCTAACCCTAACACTATCCTAGGGCTGATGCTAACCCTAACCCTAACCCTAACACTATCCTAGGGCTGATGCTAACCCTAACACTAACACTATCCTAGGGCTGATGCTAACCATAACCCTAACCCTAACACTATCCTAGGGCTGATGCTAAACCTAACACTAACACTATCCTAGGGTTGATGCTAACCTAACCCTAACCCTAACACTATCCTAAGTCTGATGCTAACCCTAGCCCTCACACTATCCTAGGCCTGATGATAACCCTAACCCTAACCTTAACACTATCCTAGGGCTGATGCTAACCCTAACCCTAACCCTAACACTATCCTAGAGCTGATGCTAACCCTAACCCTAACACTATCCTAGGCCTGATGATAACCCTAAACCTAACCCTAACACTATCCTAGGGCTGATACTAACCCTAAACCTAACACTATCCTAGGGCTGATGCTAACCCTAACCCAAACCCTAACACTATCCTAGGGCTGATGCTAACCCTAACGCTAAGCCTAACACTATCCTTGAACTGATGCTAACCCTAACCCTAACCCTAACACTATCCTAGGCCTGATGATAACCCTAACCCTAACCCTAACACTATCCTAGGGTTTTTGTTTACCCTAACCCTAACACTATCCTAGGGCTGATGCTAATCCTATCCCTAACCCTAACACTATCCTAGGGCGGATGCTAACCATAACCCTAACACTAACACTATCCTAGGGCTTATGCTAACCCTAACACTAACACTATCCTAGGGCTGATGCTAACCGTAACCCTAACCCTAACACTATCCTAGGGCTGATGCTAACCCTAACCCTAACTCTAACACTATCTTAGGGCTGAGGCTAACCCTAACCCAAACACTATCCTACGGCTGATGCTAACCCTAACCCTAACCCTAACACTATCCTAAGGCTGATGCTAACCCTAACACTAACACTATCCTGGGCCTGGTGCTAACCCTAACCCTAACCCTAACACTATCCTAGGGCTGATGCTAACCCTAACCCTAATACTATCCTAGGGCTGATGCTAACCCTAACACTAACCCTAACACTATCCTAGGGCTGATGCTAACCCTAACCCTAACCCTAACACTAACCTAGGCCTGATGCTAACCCTAACACTAACACTATCCTAGGGCTGATGCTAACCCTAACCCTAACACTATCCTAGGCCTGATGCTAAACCTATCCGTAACGCTAACACTCTCCTAGGGCTGATGCTAACCCTAACCCTAACACTATCCTAGGGCTGATGCTAACCCTAACCCTAACCCTAACACTATCCTAAGTCTGATGCTAACCCTAGCCCTCACACTATCCTAGGCCTGATGATAACCCTAACCCTAACCTTAACACTATCCTACGGCTGATGCTAACCCTAACCCTATCCCTAACACTATCCTAGAGCTGATGCTAACCCTAACCCTAACATTATCCTAGGCCTGATGATAACCCTAACCCTAACCCTAACACTATCCTAGGGCTGATGCTAACCCTAACCCTAACACTATCCTAGGGCTGATGCTAACCCTAACGCTAACCCTAACACTATCCTTGAACTGATGCTAACCCTAACCCTAACCCTAACGCTATCCTAGGCCTGATGATAACCCTAACCCTAACCCTAACACTATCCTAGGGTTTATGTTAACCCTAACCCTAACACTATCCTAGGGCTGATGCTAACCCTAACCCTAACCCTAACACTATCCTAGGGCTGAGGCTAACCCTAAACCTAACACTATGCTAGGGCTGATGCTAACCCTAACCCTAACCCTAACACTATCCTAGTGTTGATGCTAACCCTAACCCTAACACTATCCTAGGGCTGATGCTAACCCTAACCCTAACCCTAAAACTATCCTATGCCTGATGCTAACCCTAACACTAACACTATCCTAGGGCTGATGCTAACCAAAACCCTAACCCTAACACTATCCTAGGGCTGATGCTAAACCTAACACTAACACTATCCTAGGGTTGATGCTAACCTAACCCTAACCCTAACACTATCCTAAGTCTGATGCTACCCCTAGCCATCACACTATCCTAGGCCTGATGATAACCCTAACCCTAACCTTAACACTATCCTAGGGCTAATGCTAACCCTAACCCTAACCCTAACACTATCCTAAGGCTGATGCTAACCCTAACACTAACACTATCCTGGGCCTGGTGCTAACCCTAACGCTAACCCTAACACTATCGTAGGGCTGATGCTAACCCTAGCCCTCACACTATCCTGGCCCTGATGATAACCCTAACCCTAACCTTAACACTATCATAGGGCTGATGCTAACCCTAACCCTAAGCCTAACACTATCCTATGGCTGATGCTAACCCTAACACTAACACTCTCCTAGGGCTGATGCTAACCCTAACCCTAACACTATCCTAGGCCTGATGCTAACCCTATCCCTAACCCTAACACTCTCCTAGGGCTGAGGCTAACCCTAACCCTAACCCTAACACTATCCTAGGGCTGATGCTAACCCTAACCCTAACCCTAACACTATCCTAGGGCTGATGCTAACCCTAACACTAACACTATCCTAGGGCTGATGCTAACCATAACCCTAACCCTAACACTATCCTAGGGCTGATGCTAAACCTAACACTAACACTATCCTAGGGTTGATGCTAACCTAACCCTAACCCTAACACTATCCTAAGTCTGATGCTAACCCTAGCCCTCACACTATCCTAGGCCTGATGATAACCCTAACCCTAACCTTAACACTATCCTAGGGCTGATGCTAACCCTAACCCTAACCCTAACACTATCCTAGAGCTGATGCTAACCCTAACCCTAACACTATCCTAGGCCTGATGATAACCCTAAACCTAACCCTAACACTATCCTAGGGCTGATACTAACCCTAAACCTAACACTATCCTAGGGCTGATGCTAACCCTAACCCAAACCCTAACACTATCCTAGGGCTGATGCTAACCCTAACGCTAAGCCTAACACTATCCTTGAACTGATGCTAACCCTAACCCTAACCCTAACACTATCCTAGGCCTGATGATAACCCTAACCCTAACCCTAACACTATCCTAGGGTTTTTGTTTACCCTAACCCTAACACTATCCTAGGGCTGATGCTAATCCTATCCCTAACCCTAACACTATCCTAGGGCGGATGCTAACCATAACCCTAACACTAACACTATCCTAGGGCTTATGCTAACCCTAACACTAACACTATCCTAGGGCTGATGCTAACCGTAACCCTAACCCTAACACTATCCTAGGGCTGATGCTAACCCTAACCCTAACTCTAACACTATCTTAGGGCTGAGGCTAACCCTAACCCAAACACTATCCTACGGCTGATGCTAACCCTAACCCTAACCCTAACACTATCCTAAGGCTGATGCTAACCCTAACACTAACACTATCCTGGGCCTGGTGCTAACCCTAACCCTAACCCTAACACTATCCTAGGGCTGATGCTAACCCTAACCCTAATACTATCCTAGGGCTGATGCTAACCCTAACACTAACCCTAACACTATCCTAGGGCTGATGCTAACCCTAACCCTAACCCTAACACTATCCTAAGGCTGATGCTAACCCTAACACTAACACTATCCTGGGCCTGGTGCTAACCCTAACGCTAACCCTAACACTATCGTAGGGCTGATGCTAACCCTAGCCCTCACACTATCCTGGCCCTGATGATAACCCTAACCCTAACCTTAACACTATCCCAGGGCTGATGCTAACCCTAACCCTAACCCTAACACTATCCTAGGGCTGATGCTAACCCTAACACTAACACTCTCCTAGGGCTGATGCTAACCCTAACCCTAACACTATCCTAGGCCTGATGCTAACCCTATCCCTAACCCTAACACTCTCCTAGGGCTGAGGCTAACCCTAAAGCTAACACTATCCTAGGGCTGATGCTAACCCTAACCCTAACCCTAACACTATCCTAGGGTTGATGCTAACCCTAACCCTAACACTATCCTAGGGCTGATGCTAACCCTAACCCTAACCCTAACACTATCCTAGGGCTGATGCTAACCCTAACACTAACACTATCATAGGGCTGATGCTAACCATAACCCTAACCCTAACACTATCCTAGGGCTGATGCTAAACCTAACACTAACACTATCCTAGGGTTGATGCTAACCTAACCCTAACCCTAACACTATCCTAAGTCTGATGCTAACCCTAGCCCTCACACTATCCTAGGCCTGATGATAACCCTAACCCTAACCTTAACACTATCCTAGGGCTGATGCTAACCCTAACCCTAACCCTAACACTATCCTAGAGCTGATGCTAACCCTAACCCTAACACTATCCTAGGCCTGATGATAACCCTAAACCTAACCCTAACACTATCCTAGGGCTGATACTAACCCTAAACCTAACACTACCCTAGGGCTGATGCTAACCCTAACCCAAACCCTAACACTATCCTAGGACTGATGCTAACCCTAACGCTAAGCCTAACACTATCCTTGAACTGATGCTAACCCTAACCCTAACCCTAACACTATCCTAGGCCTGATGATAACCCTAACCCTAACCCTAACACTATCCTAGGGTTTATGTTTACCCTAACCCTAACACTATCCTAGGGCTGATGCTAATCCTATCCCTAACCCTAACACTATCCTAGGGCGGATGCTAACCCTAACCCTAACACTAACACTATCCTAGGGCTTATGCTAACCCTAACACTAACACTATCCTAGGGCTGATGCTAACCCTAACCCTAACCCTAACACTATCCTAGGGCTGATGCTAACCCTAACCCTAACTCTAACACTATCTTAGGGCTGAGGCTAACCCTAACCCAAACACTATCCTACGGCTGATGCTAACCCTAACCCTAACCCTAACACTATCCTAAGGCTGATGCTAACCCTAACACTAACACTATCCTGGGCCTGGTGCTAACCCTAACCCTAACCCTAACACTATCCTAGGGCTGATGCTAACCCTAACCCTAATACTATCCTAGGGCTGATGCTAACCCTAACACTAACCCTAACACTATCCTAGGGCTGATGCTAACCCTAACCCTAACCCTAACACTATCCTAGGGCTGATGCTAACCCTAACCCTAACACTATCCTAGGCCTGATGCTAACCCTAACCCTAACACTTACACTATCCTAGGGCTGATGCTTACCCTAACCCTAACCCTAACACTATCCTAGGTCTGATGCTAACCCTAAACCTAACACTATCCTAGGGCTGATGCTAACCCTAAACCTAACCCTAACACTATCCTAGGGCTGATGTTAACCCTAACCCTAACACTATCCTAGGGCTGATGCTAACCCTAACCCTAATACTATCCTAGGGCTGATGCTAACCCTAACACTAACCCTAACACTATCCTAGGGCTGATGCTAACCCTAACCCTAACCCTAACACTATCCTAGGGCTGATGCTAACCCTAACCCTAACATTATCCTAGGGCTGATGCTAACCCTAACCCTAACCCTAACACTCTTCTAGAGCTGATGCTAACCCTAACCCTAACCCTAACACTATCCTAGGGCGGATGCTAACCCTAACCCTAACCCTAACACTATCCTAGGGCTGATGCTAACCCTAACCCTAACACTATCCTAGGGCTGATGCTAACCCTAACCCTAACTCTAACACTATCTTAGGGCTGAGGCTAACGCTAACCAAAACACTATCCTACGGCTGATGCTAACCCTAACCCTAACCCTAACACTATCCTAAGGCTGATGCTAACCCTAACACTAACACTATCCTGGGCCTGGTGCTAACCCTAACGCTAACCCTAACACTATCGTAGGGCTGATGCTAACCCTAGCCCTCACACTATCCTGGCCCTGATGATAACCCTAACCCTAACCTTAACACTATCCTAGGGCTGATGCTAACCCTAACCCTAACCCTAACACTATCCTAGGGCTGATGCTAATCCTAACACTAACACTCTCCTAGGGCTGATGCTAACCCTAACCCTAACACTATCCTAGGCCTGATGCTAACCCTATCCCTAACCCTAACACTCTCCTAGGGCTGAGGCTAACCCTAAACCTAACACTATCCTAGGGCTGATGCTAACCCTAACCCTAACCCTAACACTATCCTAGGGTTGATGCTAACCCTAACCATAACACTATCCTAGGGCTGATGCTAACCCTAACCCTAACCCTAACACTATCCTAGGGCTGATGCTAACCCTAACACTAACACTATCCTAGGGCTGATGCTAACCATAACCCTAACCCTAACACTATCCTAGGGCTGATGCTAAACCTAACACTAACACTATGCTAGGGTTGATGCTAACCTAACCCTAACCCTAACACTATCCTAAGTCTGATGCTAACCCTAGCCCTCACACTATCCTAGGCCTGATGATAACCCTAACCCTAACCTTAACACTATCCTAGGGCTGATGCTAACCCTAACCCTAACCCTAACACTATCCTAGAGCTGATGCTAACCCTAACCCTAACACTATCCTAGGCCTGATGATAACCCTAAACCTAACCCTAACACTATCCTAGGGCTGATACTAACCCTAAACCTAACACTATCCTAGGGCTGATGCTAACCCTAACCCAAACCCTAACACTATCCTAGGGCTGATGCTAACCCTAACGCTAAGCCTAACACTATCCTTGAACTGATGCTAACCCTAACCCTAACCCTAACACTATCCTAGGCCTGATGATAACCCTAACCCTAACCCTAACACTATCCTAGGGTTTTTGTTTACCCTAACCCTAACACTATCCTAGGGCTGATGCTAATCCTGTCCCTAACCCTAACACTATCCTAGGGCGGATGCTAACCCTAACCCTAACACTAACACTATCCTAGGGCTTATGCTAACCCTAACACTAACACTATCCTAGTTCTGATGCTAACCCTAACCCTAACCCTAACACTATCCTAGGGCTGATGCTAACCCTAACCCTAACTCTAACACTATCTTAGGGCTGAGGCTAACCCTAACCCAAACACTATCCTACGGCTGATGCTAACCCTAACCCTAACCCTAACACTATCCTAAGGCTGATGCTAACCCTAACACTAACACTATCCTGGGCCTGGTGCTAACCCTAACCCTAACCCTAACACTATCCTAGGGCTGATGCTAACCCTAACCCTAATACTATCCTAGGGCTGATGCTAACCCTAACACTAACCCTAACACTATCCTAGGGCTGATGCTAACCCTAACCCTAACCCTAACACTATCCTAGGGCTGATGCTAACCCTAACCCTAACACTATCCTAGGCCTGATGCTAACCCTAACCCTAACACTTACACTATCCTAGGGCTGATGCTAACCCTAACCCTAACCCTAACACTATCCTAGGTCTGATGCTAACCCTAAACCTAACACTATCCTAGGGCTGATGCTAACCCTAAACCTAACCCTAACACTATCCTAGGGCTGATGTTAACCCTAACCCTAACACTATCCTAGGGCTGATGCTAACCCTAACCCTAACCCTAACACTCTCCTAGGGCTGATGCTAACCCTAACCCTAACACTAACCTAGACCTGATGCTAACCCTAACCCTAACACTATCCTAGGGCTGATGCTAACCCTAACCCTAACACTATCCTAGGCCTGATGCTAAACCTATCCCTAACCCTAACACTCTCCTAGGGCTGATGCTAACCCTAACCCTAACACTATCCTAGGGCTGATGCTAACCCTAACCCTAACCCTAACACTATCCTAAGTCTGATGCTAACCCTAGCCCTCACACTATCCTAGGCCTGATGATAACCCTAACCCTAACCTTAACACTATCCTACGGCTGATGCTAACCCTAACCCTATTCCTAACACTATCCTAGAGCTGATGCTAACCCTAACCCTAACACTAACCTAGGCCTGATGATAACCCTAACCCTAACCCTAACACTATCCTAGGGCTGAAGCTAACCCTAACCCTAACACTACCCTAGGGCTGATGCTAACCCTAACGCTAACCCTAACACTATCCTTGAACTGATGCTAACCATAACCCTAACCCTAACGCTATCCTAGGCCTGATGATAACCCTAACCCTAACCCTAACACTATCCTAGGGTTTATGTTAACCCTAACACTAACACTATCCTAGGGCTGATGCTAACGCTAACCCTAACCCTAACACTATCCTAGGGCTGATGCTAACCCTAACACTAACACTATCCTAGGGCTGATGCTAACCCTAACCCTAACACTAACACTATCCTAGGGCTGATGCTAACCCTAACCCTAACTCTAACACTATCTTTGGGCTGAGGCTAACCCTAACCCAAACACTATCCTACGGCTGATGCTAAGCCTAACCCTAACCCTAACACTATCCTAAGGCTGATGCTAACCCTAACACTAACACTATTCTAGGGCTGATGCTAACCCTAACCCTAACCCTAACACTATCCTAGGGCTGATGCTAACCCTAAACCTAATACTATCCTAGGGGTGATGCTAACCCTAACCCTAACCCTAACACTATCCTAGGCCTGATGCTAACCCTAACCCTAACCCTAACACTATCCTAGGGCTGATGCTAACCCTAACCCTAATACTATCCTAGGGCTGATGCTAACCCTAACCCTAACCCTAACACTCTCCTAGGGCTGATGCTAACCCTAAACCTAACCCTAACACTATCCTAGGGCTGATGCTAACCCTAACCCTAACACTATCCTAGGCCTGATGCTAACCCTAACCCTAACCCTAACACTATCCTAGGCCTGATGCTAACCCTATCCCTAACCCTAACACTCTCCTAGGGCTGAGGCTAACCCTAACCCTAACACTATCCTAGGGCTGATGCTAACCCTAACCCTAACACTAACACTATCCTAGGGTTGATGCTAACCCTAACCCTAACACTATCCTAGGGCTGATGCTAACCCTAACCCTAACCCTAACACTATCCTAGGGCTGATGTTAACCCTAACCCTAACACTATCCTAGGGCTGATGCTAACCCTAACCCTAACCCTAACACTATCCTAGGGCTGATGCTAACCCTAACCCTAACACTATCCTAGGGCTGATGCTAACCCTAACCCTAACCCTAACACTATCCTAAGTCTGATGCTAACCCTAGCCCTCACACTATCCTAGGCCTGATGATAACCCTAACCCTAACCTTAACACTATCCTACGGCTGATGCTAACCCTAACCCTATTCCTAACACTATCCTAGAGCTGATGCTAACCCTAACCCTAACACTAACCTAGGCCTGATGATAACCCTAACCCTAACCCTAACACTATCCTAGGGCTGAAGCTAACCCTAACCCTAACACTACCCTAGGGCTGATGCTAACCCTAACGCTAACCCTAACACTATCCTTGAACTGATGCTAACCATAACCCTAACCCTAACGCTATCCTAGGCCTGATGATAACCCTAACCCTAACCCTAACACTATCCTAGGGTTTATGTTAACCCTAACACTAACACTATCCTAGGGCTGATGCTAACCCTAACCCTAACCCTAACACTATCCTAGGGCTGATGCTAACCCTAACACTAACACTATCCTAGGGCTGATGCTAACCCTAACCCTAACACTAACACTATCCTAGGGCTGATGCTAACCCTAACCCTAACTCTAACACTATCTTTGGGCTGAGGCTAACCCTAACCCAAACACTATCCTACGGCTGATGCTAAGCCTAACCCTAACCCTAACACTATCCTAAGGCTGATGCTAACCCTAACACTAACACTATTCTAGGGCTGATGCTAACCCTAACCCTAACCCTAACACTATCCTAGGGCTGATGCTAACCCTAACCCTAACCCTAACACTCTCCTAGGGCTGATGCTAACCCTAAACCTAACCCTAACACTATCCTAGGGCTGATGCTAACCCTAACCCTAACACTATCCTAGGCCTGATGCTAACCCTAACCCTAACCCTAACACTATCCTAGGCCTGATGCTAACCCTATCCCTAACAATAACACTCTCCTAGGGCTGAGGCTAACCCTAACCCTAACACTATCCTAGGGCTGATGCTAACCCTAACCCTAACACTAACACTATCCTAGGGTTGATGCTAACCCTAACCCTAACACTATCCTAGGGCTGATGCTAACCCTAACCCTAACCCTAACACTATCCTAGGGCTGATGTTAACCCTAACCCTAACACTATCCTAGGGCTGATGCTAACCCTAACCCTAACCCTAACACTATCCTAGGGCTGATGCTAACCCTAACCCTAACACTATCCTAGGGCTGATGCTAACCCTAACCCTAACCCTAACACTATCCTAAGTCTGATGCTAACCCTAGCCCTCACACTATCCTAGGCCTGATGATAACCCTAACCCTAACCTTAACACTATCCTAGGGCTGATGCTAACCCTAACCCTGAATCTAACACTATCCTAGAGCTGATGCTAACCCTAACCCTAACACTATCCTAGGCCTGATGGTAACCCTAACCCTAACCCTAACACTATCCTAGGGCTGATGCTAACCCTAACCCTAACACTATCCTAGGGCTGATGCTAACCATAACCCTAACCCTAACACTATCCTAGGGCTGATGCTAACCCTAACGCTAAGCCTAACACTATCCTTGAACTGATGCTAACCCTAACCCTAACCCTAACAATATCCTACGCCTGATGATAACCCTAACCCTAACCCTAACACTATCCTAGGTTTTATGTTAACCCTAACCCTAACACTATTCTAGGGCGGATGCTAACCCTAACCCTAACCCTAACACTATCCTAGGGCTGATGCTAACCCTAACACTAACACTATCCTAGGGCTGATGATAACCCTAACCCTAACCCTAACACTATTCTAGGGCTGATGCTAACCCTAACCCTAACTCTAACACTGTCTTAGGGCTGAGACTAACGCTAACCAAAACACTATCCTACGGCTAATGCTAACCCTAACCCTAACCCTAACACTATCCTAAGGCTGATGCTAACCCTAACACTAACACTATCCTGGGCCTGGTGCTAACCCTAACGCTAACCCTAACACTATCGTAGGGCTGATGCTAACCCTAGCCCTCACACTATCCTGGGCCTGATGATAACCCTAACCCTAACCTTAACACTATCCTAGGGCTGATGCTAACCCTAACGCTAACCCTAACACTATCCTAGGGCTGATACTAACCCTAACACTAACCCTAACACTATCCTAGGGTTGATGCTAACCCTAACCCTAACACTATCTTAGGGCTGATGCTAACCCTAACCCTAACCCTAACACTATCCTAGGGCTGATGCTAACCCTAACACTAACACTATCCCAGGGCTGATGCTAACCCTAACACTAACACTATCCTAGGGCTGATGCTAACCATAACCCTAACCCTAACACTATTCTAGGGCTGATGCTAAGCCTAACACTAACACTATCCTAGGGTTGATGCTAACCTAACCCTAACCCTAACACTATCCTAAGTCTGATGCTAACCCTAGCCCTCACACTATCCTAGGCCTGATGATAACCCCAACCCTAACCTTAACACTATCCTAGGGCTGATGCTAACCCTAACCCTAACCCTAACACTATCCTAGAGCTGATGCTAACCCTAACCCTAACACTATCCTCAGCCTGATGATAACCCTAAAACTAACCCTAACACTATCCTAGGGCTGATGCTAACCCTAAACCTAACACTATCCTAGGGCTGATGCTAACCCTAACCCTAACCCTAACACTATCCTAGGGCTGATGCTAACCCTAACGCTAAGCCTAACAATATCCTTGAACTTATGCTAACCCTAACCCTAACCCTAACACTATCCTAGGCCTGATGATAACCCTAACCCTAACCCTAACACTATCCTAGGGTTTATGTTAACCCTAACCCTAACACTATCCTAGGGCTGATGCTAATCCTATCCCTAACCCTAACATTATCCTAGGGCGGATGCTAACCCTAACCCTAACCCTAACACTATCCTAGTGCTTATGCTAACCCTAACACTAACACTATCCTAGGGCTGATGCTAACCCTAACCCTAACTCTAACACTATCTTAGGGCTGAGGCTAACCCTAACCCAAATACTATCCTACGGCTGATGCTAACCCTAACCCTAACCCTAACACTATCCTAAGGCTGATGCTAACCCTAACACTAACACTATCCTGGGCCTGGTGCTTACCCTAACCCTAACACTATCCTAGGGCTGATGCTAACCCTAGCCCTAATACTATCTTAGGGCTGATGCTAACCCTAACCCTAACCCTAACACTATCCTAGGGCTGATGCTAACCCTAACCCTAACACTATCCTAGGCCTGATGCTAACCCTAACCCTAACACTTACACTATCCTAGGGCTGATGCTAACCCTAACCCTAACCCTAACACTATTCTAGGTCTGATGCTAACCCTAAACCTAACACTATCCTAGGGCTGATGCTAACCCTAACCCTAACCCTAACACTATCCTAGGGCTGATGTTAACCCTAACCCTAACACTATCCTAGGGCTGATGCTAACCCTAACCCTAACCCTAACACTCTCCTAGGGCTGATGCTAACCCTAACCCTAACACTAACCTAGGCCTGATGCTAACCCTAACACTAACACTATCCTAGGGCTGATGCTAACCCTAACCCTAACACTATCCTAGGCCTGATGCTAAACCTATCCGTAACGCTAACACTCTCCTAGGGCTGATGCTAACCCTAACCCTAACACTATCCTAGGGCTGATGCTAACCCTAACCCTAACCCTAACACTATCCTAAGTCTGATGCTAACCCTAGCCCTCACACTATCCTAGGCCTGATGATAACCCTAACCCTAACCTTAACACTATCCTACGGCTGATGCTAACCCTAACCCTATCCCTAACACTATCCTAGAGCTGATGCTAACCCTAACCCTAACATTATCCTAGGCCTGATGATAACCCTAACCCTAACCCTAACACTATCCTAGGGCTGATGCTAACCCTAACCCTAACACTATCCTAGGGCTGATGCTAACCCTAACGCTAACCCTAACACTATCCTTGAACTGATGCTAACCCTAACCCTAACCCTAACGCTATCCTAGGCCTGATGATAACCCTAACCCTAACCCTAACACTATCCTAGGGTTTATGTTAACCCTAACCCTAACACTATCCTAGGGCTGATGCTAACCCTAACCCTAACCCTAACACTATCCTAGGGCTGAGGCTAACCCTAAACCTAACACTATCCTAGGGCTGATGCTAACCCTAACCCTAACCCTAACACTATCCTAGTGTTGATGCTAACCCTAACCCTAACACTATCCTAGGGCTGATGCTAACCCTAACCCTAACCCTAAAACTATCCTAGGCCTGATGCTAACCCTAACACTAACACTATCCTAGGGCTGATGCTAACCAAAACCCTAACCCTAACACTATCCTAGGGCTGATGCTTAACCTAACACTAACACTATCCTAGGGTTGATGCTAACCTAACCCTAACCCTAACACTATCCTAAGTCTGATGCTAACCCTAGCCCTCACACTATCCTAGGCCTGATGATAACCCTAACCCTAACCTTAACACTATCCTAGGGCTGATGCTAACCCTAACCCTAACCCTAACACTATCCTAGAGCTGATGCTAACCCTAACCCTAACACTATCCTAGGCCTGATGATAACCCTAAACCTAACCCTAACACTATCCTAGGGCTGATGCTAACCCTAAACCTAACACTATCCTAGGGCTGATGCTAACCCTAACCCTAACCCTAACACTATCCTAGGGCTGATGCTAACCCTAACGCTAAGCCTAACACTATCCTTTAACTGATGCTAACCCTAACCCTAACCCTAACACTATCCTAGGCCTGATGATAACCCTAACCCTAACCCTAACACTATCCTAGGGTTTATGTTAACCCTAACCCTAACACTATCCTAGGGCTGATGCTAATCCTGTCCCTAACCCTAACACTATCCTAGGGCGGATGCTAACCCTAACCCTAACCCTAACACTATCCTAGGGCTTATGCTAACCCTAACACTAACACTATCCTAGGGCTGATGCTAACCCTAACCCTAACCCTCACACTATCCTAGGGCTGATGCTAACCCTAACCCTACCTCTAACACTATCTTAGGGCTGAGGCTAACCCTAACCCTAACCCTAACACTATCCTAGGGCTGATGCTAACCCTAACCCTAACACTATCCTAGGCCTGATGCTAACCCTAACCCTAACACTTACACTATCCTAGGGCTGATGCTAACCCTAACCCTAACCCTAACACTATCCTAGGTCTGATGCTAACCCTAAACCTAACACTATCCTAGGGCTGATGCTAACCCTAACCCTAACCCTAACACTATCCTAGGGCTGATGTTAACCCTAACCCTAACACTATCCTAGGGCTGATGCTAACCCTAGCCCTAATACTATCCTAGGGCTGATGCTAACCCTAACCCTAACCCTAACACTCTCCTAGGGCTGATGCTAACCCTAACACTAACACTAACCTAGGCCTGATGCTAACCCTAACCCTAACACTTACACTATCCTAGGCCTGATAATAACCCTAACCCTAACCCTAACACTATCCTAGGTCTGATGCTAACCCTAAACCTAACACTATCCTAGGGCTGATGCTAACCCTAACCCTAACCCTAACACTATCCTAGGGCTGATGTTAACCCTAACCCTAACACTATCCTAGGGCTGATGCTAACCCTAACCCTAACACTATCCTAGGGCTGATGCTAACCCTAACCCTAACCCTAACACTATCCTAGGGCTGATGCTAACCCTAACCCTAACACTAACCTAGGCCTGATGCTAACCCTAACACTAACACTATCCTAGGGCTGATGCTAACCCTAACCCTAACACTATCCTAGGCCTGAGGCTAAACCTATCCGTAACGCTAACACTCTCCTAGGGCTGATGCTAACCCTAACCCTAACACTATCCTAGGGCTGATGCTAACCCTAACCCTAACCCTAACACTATCCTAAGTCTGATGCTAACCCTAGCCCTCACACTATCCTAGGCCTGATGATAACCCTAACCCTAACCTTAACACTATCCTACGGCTGATGCTAACCCTAACCCTATCCCTAACACTATCCTAGAGCTGATGCTAACCCTAGCCCTCACACTATCCTAGGCCTGATGATAACCCTAACCCTACCCTTAACACTATCCTAGGGCTGATGCTAACCCTAACCCTAAATCTAACACTATCCTAGAGCTGATGCTAACCCTAACCCTAACACTATCCTAGGCCTGATGGTAACCCTAACCCTAACCCTAACACTATCCTAGGGCTGATGCTAACCCTAACCCTAACACTATCCTAGGGCTGATGCTAACCATAACCCTAACCCTAACACTATCCTAGGGCTGATGCTAACCCTAACGCTAAGCCTAACACTATCCTTGAACTGATGCTAACCCTAACCCTAACCCTAACAATATCCTACGCCTGATGATAACCCTAACCCTAACCCTAACACTATCCTAGATTTTATGTTAACCCTAACCCTAACACTATTCTAGGGCGGATGCTAACCCTAACCCTAACCCTAACACTATCCTAGGGCTGATGCTAACCCTAACACTAACACTATCCTAGGGCTGATGATAACCCTAACCCTAACCCTAACACTATTCTAGGGCTGATGCTAACCCTAACCCTAACTCTAACACTATCTTAGGGCTGAGACTAACGCTAACCAAAACACTATCCTACGGCTGATGCTAACCCTAACCCTAACCGTAACACTATCCTAAGGCTGATGCTAACCCTAACACTAACACTATCCTGGGCCTGGTGCTAACCCTAACGCTAACCCTAACACTATCGTAGGGCTGATGCTAACCCTAGCCCTCACACTATCCTGGGCCTGATGATAACCCTAACCCTAACCTTAACACTATCCTAGGGCTGATGCTAACCCTAACGCTAACCCTAACACTATCCTAGGGCTGATACTAACCCTAACACTAACCCTAACACTATCCTAGGGTTGATGCTAACCCTAACCCTAACACTATCCTAGGGCTGAGGCTAACCCTAACCCTAACCCTAACACTATCCTAGGGCTGATGCTAACCCTAACACTAACACTATCCTAGGGCTGATGCTAACCCTAACACTAACACTATCCTAGGGCTGATGCTAACCATAACCCTAACCCTAACACTATCCTAGGGCTGATGCTAAACCTAACACTTACACTATCCTAGGGTTGATGCTAACCTAACCCTAACCCTAACACTATCCTAAGTCTGATGCTAACCCTAGCCCTCACACTATCCTAGGCCTGATGATAACCCCAACCCTAACCTTAACACTATCCTAGGGCTGATGCTAACCCTAACCCTAACCCTAACACTATCCTAGAGCTGATGCTAACCCTAACCCTAACACTATCCTCAGCCTGATGATAACCCTAAAACTAACCCTAACACTATCCTAGGGCTGATGCTAACCCTAAACCTAACACTATCCTAGGGCTGATGCTAACCCTAACCCTAACCCTAACACTATCCTAGGGCTGATGCTAACCCTAACGCTAAGCCTAACAATATCCTTGAACTTATGCTAACCCTAACCCTAACCCTAACACTATCCTAGGCCTGATGATAACCCTAACCCTAACCCTAACACTATCCTAGGGTTTATGTTAACCCTAACCCTAACACTATCCTAGGGCTGATGCTAATCCTATCCCTAACCCTAACACTATCCTAGGGCGGATGCTAACCCTAACCCTAACCCTAACACTATCCTAGTGCTTATGCTAACCCTAACACTAACACTATCCTAGGGCTGATGCTAACCCTAACCCTAACTCTAACACTATCTTAGGGCTGAGGCTAACCCTAACCCAAATACTATCCTACGGCTGATGCTAACCCTAACCCTAACCCTAACACTATCCTAAGGCTGATGCTAACCCTAACACTAACACTATCCTGGGCCTGGTGCTTACCCTAACCCTAACACTATCCTAGGGCTGATGCTAACCCTAGCCCTAATACTATCCTAGGGCTGATGCTAACCCTAACCCTAACCCTAACACTATCCTAGGGCTGATGCTAACCCTAACCCTAACACTATCCTAGGCCTGATGCTAACCCTAACCCTAACACTTACACTATCCTAGGGCTGATGCTAACCCTAACCCTAACCCTAACACTATCCTAGGTCTGATGCTAACCCTAAACCTAACACTATCCTAGGGCTGATGCTAACCCTAACCCTAACCCTAACACTATCCTAGGGCTGATGTTAACCCTAACCCTAACACTATCCTAGGGCTGATGCTAACCCTAACCCTAACCCTAACACTCTCCTAGGGCTGATGCTAACCCTAACCCTAACACTAACCTAGGCCTGATGCTAACCCTAACACTAACACTATCCTAGGGCTGATGCTAACCCTAACCCTAACACTATCCTAGGCCTGATGCTAAACCTATCCGTAACGCTAACACTCTCCTAGGGCTGATGCTAACCCTAACCCTAACACTATCCTAGGGCTGATGCTAACCCTAACCCTAACCCTAACACTATCCTAAGTCTGATGCTAACCCTAGCCCTCACACTATCCTAGGCCTGATGATAACCCTAACCCTAACCTTAACACTATCCTACGGCTGATGCTAACCCTAACCCTATCCCTAACACTATCCTAGAGCTGATGCTAACCCTAACCCTAACACTATCCTAGGAATGATGATAACCCTAACCCTAACCCTAACACTATCCTAGGGCTGATGCTAACCCTAACCCTAACACTATCCTAGGGCTGATGCTAACCCTAACGCTAACCCTAACACTATCCTTGAACTGATGCTAACCCTAACCCTAACCCTAACGCTATCCTAGGCCTGATGATAACCCTAACCCTAACCCTAACACTATCCTAGGGTTTATGTTAACCCTAACCCTAACACTATCCTAGGGCTGATGCTAACCCTAACCCTAACCCTAACACTATCCTAGGGCTGAGGCTAACCCTAAACCTAACACTATCCTAGGGCTGATGCTAACCCTAACCCTAACCCTAACACTATCCTAGTGTTGATGCTAACCCTAACCCTAACACTATCCTAGGGCTGATGCTAACCCTAACCCTAACCCTAAAACTATCCTAGGCCTGATGCTAACCCTAACACTAACACTATCCTAGGGCTGATGCTAACCAAAACCCTAACCCTAACACTATCCTAGGGCTGATGCTAAACCTAACACTAACACTATCCTAGGGTTGATGCTAACCTAACCCTAACCCTAACACTATCCTAAGTCTGATGCTAACCCTAGCCCTCACACTATCCTAGGCCTGATGATAACCCTAACCCTAACCTTAACACTATCCTAGGGCTGATGCTAACCCTAACCCTAACCCTAACACTATCCTAGAGCTGATGCTAACCCTAACCCTAACACTATCCTAGGCCTGATGATAACCCTAAACCTAACCCTAACACTATCCTAGGGCTGATGCTAACCCTAAACCTAACACTATCCTAGGGCTGATGCTAACCCTAACCCTAACCCTAACACTATCCTAGGGCTGAAGCTAACCCTAACACTAACACTATCCTAGGGCTGATGCTAACCGTAACCCTAAACCTAACACTATCCTAGGGCTGATGCTAACACTAACCCTAACTCTAACACTATCTTAGGGCTGAGGCTAACCCTAACCCAAACACTATCCTACGGCTGATGCTAACCCTAACGCTAACCCTAACACTATCCTAAGGCTGATGCTAACCCTAACACTAACACTATCCTAGGCCTGGTGCTAACCCTAACCCTAACCCTAACACTATCCTAGGGCTGATGCTAACCCTAACCCTAATACTATCCTAGGGCTGATGCTAACCCTAACCCTAACCCTAACACTATCCTAGGGCTGATGCTAACCCTATCCCTAACCCTAACACTATCCTAGGGCTGATGCTAACCTTAACCCTAACACTATCCTAGGCCTGATGCTAACCCTAATCCTAACACTTACACTATCCTAGGGCTGACGCTAACCCTAACCCTAACCCTAACACTATCCTAGGTCTGATGATAACCCTAAACCTAACACTATCCTAGGGCTGATGCTAACCCTAACCCTAACCCCAACACTATCCTAGGGCTGATGTTAACCCTAACCCTAACACTATCCTAGGGCTGATGCTAACCCTAACCCTAACCCTAACACTATCCTAGAGCTGATGCTAACCCTAACCCTAACACTATCCTAGGCCTGATGATAACCCTAACCCTAACCCTAACACTATCCTAGGGCTGATGCTAACCCTAACCCTAACACTATCCTAGGGCTGATGCTAACCCTAACCCTAACCATAACACTCTCCTAGGGCTGATGCTAACCCTAACCCTAACACTATCCTAGGCCTGATGCTAACCCTAACCCTAACACTATCCTAGGCCTGATGCTAAACCTATCCCTAACCATAACACTCTCCTAGGGCTGATGCTAACCCTAACCCTAACACTATCCTAGGGCTGATGCTAACCCTAACACTAACCCTAACACTATCCTAAGTCTGATGCTAACCCTAGCCCTCACACTATCCTAGGCCTGATGATAACCCTAACTCTAACCTTAACACTATCCTAGGGCTGATGCTAACCCTAACCCTATCCCTAACACTATCCTAGAGCTGATGATAACCCTAACCCTAACACTATCCTAGGCCTGATGATAACC
The DNA here is from genome assembly GCF_020740605.2 of Lemur catta. NCBI lineage: Eukaryota > Metazoa > Chordata > Mammalia > Primates > Lemuridae > Lemur > Lemur catta. Next base: position 771,276 of record NW_025423861.1, on the reverse strand, counting down.
CTAACCCTAACCCTAACACTATCCTAGGGCTGATGCTAACCCTAACCCTAACACTATCCTAGGGCTGATGCTAACCCTAACGCTAACCCTAACACTATCCTTGAACTGATGCTAACCCTAACCCTAACCCTAACCCTAACACTATCCTAGGGCTGATGCTAATCTTAACCCTAACCCTAACACTATCCTAGGGCGGATGCTAACCCTAAACCTAACCCTAACCCTAACACTATCCTAGGGCTTAAGCTAACCCTAACCCAAACACTATCCTACGGCTGATGCTAACCCTAACCCTAACACTAACACTATCCTAAGGCTGATGCTAACCCTAACACTAACACTATCCTAGGCCTGGTGCTAACCCTAACCCTAACCCTAACACTATCCTAGGGCTGATGCTAACCCTAACCCTAATACTATCCTAGGGCTGATGCTAACCCTAACCCTAACCCTAACACTATCCTAGGGCTGATGCTAACCCTATCCCTAACCCTAACACTATCCTAGGGCTGATGCTAACCCTAACCCTAACACTATCCTAGGCCTGATGCTAACCCTAACCCTAACACTTACACTATCCTAGGGCTGATGCTAACCCTAACCCTAACCCTAACACTATCCTAGGTCTGATGATAACCCTAAACCTAACACTATCCTAGGGCTGATGCTAACCCTAACCCTAACACTATCCTAGGGCTGATGCTAACCCTAACCCTACCACTATCCTAGGGCTGATGCTAACCCTAACCCTAACCCTAACACTATCCTAAGTCTGATGCTAACCCTAACCCTCACACTATCCTAGGCCTGATGATAACCCTAACTCTAACCTTAACACTATCCTAGGGCTGATGCTAACCCTAACCCTATCCCTAACACTATCCTAGAGCTGATGCTAACCCTAACCCTAACACTATCCTAGGCCTGATGATAACCCTAACCCTAACCCTAACACTATCATAGGGCTGATGCTAACCCTAACCCTCACACTATCCTAGGGCTGATGCTAACCCTAACGCTAACCCTAACACTATCCTTGAACTGATGCTACACTAACCCTAACCCTAACCCTAACACTATCCTAGGCCTGATGATAACCCTAACCCTAACCCTAACACTATCCTAGGGTTTATGTTAACCCTAACCCTAACACTATCCTAGGGCTGATGCTAATCTTAACCCTAACCCTAACACTATCCTAGGGCGGATGCTAACCCTAACCCTAACCCTAACACTATCCTAGGGCTGAAGCTAACCCTAACACTAACACTATCCTAGGGCTGATGCTAACCCTAACCCTAAACCTAACACTATCCTAGGGCTGATGCTAACCCTAACCCTAACTCTAACACTATCTTAGGGCTGAGGCTAACCCTAACCCAAACACTATCCTACGGCTGATGCTAACCCTAACGCTAACCCTAACACTATCCTAAGGCTGATGCTAACCCTAACACTAACACTATCCTAGGCCTGGTGCTAACCCTAACCCTAACCCTAACACTATCCTAGGGCTGATGCTAACCCTAACCCTAATACTATCCTAGGGCTGATGCTAACCCTAACCCTAACCCTAACACTATCCTAGGGCTGATGCTAACCCTATCCCTAACCCTAACACTATCCTAGGGCTGATGCTAACCCTAACCCTAACACTATCTTAGGCCTGATGCTAACCCTAACCCTAACACTTACACTATCCTAGGGCTGACGCTAACCCTAACCCTAACCCTAACACTATCCTAGGTCTGATGATAACCCTAAACCTAACACTATCCTAGGGCTGATGCTAAACCTAACCCTAACCCTAACATTAACCCTAACCCTAACACTATCCTAGGGCTGATGCTAACCCTAACCCTAACCCTAACACTCTCCTAGGGCTGATGCTAACCCTAACCCTAACACTATCCTAGGCCTGATGATAACCCTAACCCTAACCCTAACACTATCCTAGGGTTTATGTTAACCCTAACCCTAACACTATCCTAGGGCTGATGCTAATCTTAACCCTAACCCTAAAACTATCCTAGGGCGGATGCTAACCCTAACCCTATCCCTAACACTATCCTAGGGCTGAAGCTAACCCTAACCCAAACACTATCCTACGGCTGATGCTAACCCTAACCCTATCACTAACACTATCCTAAGGCTGATGCTAACCCTAACACTAACACTATCCTAGGCCTGGTGCTAACCCTAACCCTAACCCTAACACTATCCTAGGGCTGATGCTAACCCTAACCCTAATACTATCCTAGGGCTGATGCTAACCCTAACCCTAACCCTAACACTATCCTAGGGCTGATGCTAACCCTATCCCTAACCCTAACACTATCCTAGGGCTGATGCTAACCCTAACCCTAACACTATCCTAGGCCTGATGCTAACCCTAACCCTAACACTTACACTATCCTAGGGCTGATGCTAACCCTAACCCTAACCCTAACACTATCCTAGGTCTGATGATAACCCTAAACCTAACACTATCCTAGGGCTGATGCTAACCCTAACCCTAACCCTAACACTATCCTAGGGCTGATGTTAACCCTAACCCTAACACTATCCTAGGGCTGATGCTAACCCTAACCCTAACACTATCCTAGGGCGGATGCTAACCCTAACCCTAACCCTAACACTATCCTAAGTCTGATGCTAACCCTAGCCCTCACACTATCCTAGGCCTGATGATAACCCTAACTCTAACCTTAACACTATCCTAGGGCTGATGCTAACCCTAACCCTATCCCTAACACTATCCTAGAGCTGATGCTAACCCTAACCCTAACACTATCCTAGGCCTGATGATAACCCTAACCCTAACCCTAACACTATCACAGGGCTGATGCTAACCCTAACCCTAACACTATCCTAGGGCTGATGCTAACCCTAACGCTAACCCTAACACTATCCTTGAACTGATGCTAACCCTAACCCTAACCCTAACCCTAACACTATCCTAGAGCTGATGCTAACCCTAACCCTAACCCTAACACTCTCCTAGGGCTGATGCTAACCGTAACCCTAACACTATCCTAGGCCTGATTCTAACCCTAACACTAACACTATCATAGGGCTGATGCTAACCCTAACCCTAACCCTAACACTATCCTAGGCCTGATGCTAACCCTATCCCTAACCCTAACACTCTCCTAGGGCTGAGGCTAACCCTAACCCTAACACTATCCTAGGGCTGATGCTAACCCTAACCTTAACCCTAACACTATCCTAGGGTTGATGCTAACCCTAACCCTAACACTATCCTAGGGCTCATGCTAACCCTAACCCTAACCCTAACACTATCCTAGGGCTGATGCTAACCCTAACCCTAACACTAACCTAGGGCTAATGCTAACCCTAACCCTAACCCTAACACTATCCTAAGTCTGATGCTAACCCTAGCCCTCACACTATCCTAGGCCTGATGATAACACCTAACCCTAACCTTAACACTATCCTAGGGCTGATGCTAACCCTAACCCCAACCCTAACACTATCCTCTAGCTGATGCTAACCCTAACCCTAGCACTATCCTAGGCCTGATGATAACCCTAACCCTAACACTTACACTATCCTAGGGCTGATGCTAACCCTAACCCTAACCCTAACACTATCCTAGGTCTGATGATAACCCTAAACCTAACACTATCCTAGGGCTGATGCTAACCCTAACCCTAACCCTAACACTATCCTAGGGCTGATGTTAACCCTAACCCTAACACTATCCTAGGGCTGATGCTAACCCTAACCCTAACACTATCCTAGGGCGGATGCTAACCCTAACCCTAACCCTAACACTATCCTAAGTCTGATGCTAACCCTAGCCCTCACACTATCCTAGGCCTGATGATAACCCTAACTCTAACCTTAACACTATCCTAGGGCTGATGCTAACCCTAACCCTATCCCTAACACTATCCTAGAGCTGATGCTAACCCTAACCCTAACACTATCCTAGGCCTGATGATAACCCTAACCCTAACCCTAACACTATCATAGGGCTGATGCTAACCCTAACCCTAACACTATCCTAGGGCTGATGCTAACCCTAACGCTAACCCTAACACTATCCTTGAACTGATGCTAACCCTAACCCTAACCCTAACCCTAACACTATCCTAGAGCTGATGCTAACCCTAACCCTAACCCTAACACTCTCCTAGGGCTGATGCTAACCGTAACCCTAACACTATCCTAGGCCTGATTCTAACCCTAACACTAACACTATCATAGGGCTGATGCTAACCCTAACCCTAACCCTAACACTATCCTAGGCCTGATGCTAACCCTATCCCTAACCCTAACACTCTCCTAGGGCTGAGGCTAACCCTAACCCTAACACTATCCTAGGGCTGATGCTAACCCTAACCCTAACCCTAACACTATCCTAGGGTTGATGCTAACCCTAAACCTAACACTATCCTAGGGCTGATGCTAACCCTAACCTTAACCCTAACACTATCCTAGGGTTGATGCTAACCCTAACCCTAACACTATCCTAGGGCTCATGCTAACCCTAACCCTAACCCTAACACTATCCTAGGGCTGATGCTAACCCTAACCCTAACACTAACCTAGGGCTAATGCTAACCCTAACCCTAACCCTAACACTATCCTAAGTCTGATGCTAACCCTAGCCCTCACACTATCCTAGGCCTGATGATAACCCTAACCCTAACCTTAACACTATCCTAGGGCTGATGCTAACCCTAACCCTAACCCTAACACTATCCTCTAGCTGATGCTAACCCTAACCCTAGCACTATCCTAGGCCTGATGATAACCCTAACCCTAACCCTAACACTATCCTAGGGCTGATGCTAACCCTAACCCTAACCCTGACACTATACTAGGGCTGATGCTAACCCTAACGCTAAGCCTAACACTATCCTTGATCTGATGCTAACCCTAACCCTAACCCTAACACTATCCTAGGGCTGATGCTAACCCTAACCCTAAACCTAACACTATCCTAGGGCTGATGGTAACCCTAACCCTAACTCTAACACTATCTTAGGGCTGAGGCTAACCCTAACCCAAACACTATCCTACGGCTGATGCTAACCCTAACGCTAACCCTAACACTATCCTAAGGCTGATGCTAACCCTAACACTAACACTATCCTAGGCCTGGTGCTAACCCTAACCCTAACCCTAACACTATCCTAGGGCTGATGCTAACCCTAACCCTAATACTATCCTAGGGCTGATGCTAATCCTAACCCTAACCCTAACACTATCCTAGGGCTGATGCTAACCCTATCCCTAACCCTAACACTATCCTAGGGCTGATGCTAACCCTAACCCTAACACTATCTTAGGCCTGATGCTAACCCTAACCCTAACACTTACACTATCCTAGGGCTGACGCTAACCCTAACCCTAACCCTAACACTATCCTAGGTCTGATGATAACCCTAAACCTAACACTATCCTAGGGCTGATTCTAACCCTAACCCTAACCCTAACACTATCCTAGGGCTGATGTTAACCCTAACCCTAACACTATCCTAGGGCTGATGCTAACCCTAACCCTAACCCTAACACTCTCCTAGGGCTGATGTTAACCCTAACCCTAACACTATCCTAGGCCTGATGATAACCCTAACCCTAACCCTAACACTATCCTAGGGTTTATGTTAACCCTAACCCTAACACTATCCTAGGGCTGATGCTAATCTTAACCCTAACCGTAAAACTATCCTAGGGCGGATGCTAACCCTAACCCTATCCCTAACACTATCCTAGGGCTGAAGCTAACCCTAACCCAAACACTATCCTACGGCTGATGCTAACCCTAACCCTAACACTAACACTATCCTAAGGCTGATGCTAACCCTAACACTAACACTATCCTAGGCCTGGTGCTAACCCTAACCCTAACCCTAACACTATCCTAGGGCTGATGCTAACCCTAACCCTAACACTATCCTAGGGCTGATGCTAACCCTAACCCTAACCCTAACACTATCCTAGGGCTGATGCTAACCCTATCCCTAACCCTAACACTATCCTAGGGCTGATGCTAACCCTAACCCTAACACTATCCTAGGCCTGATGCTAACCCTAACCCTAACACTTACACTATCCTAGGGCTGATGCTAACCCTAACCCTAACACTATCCTAGGTCTGATGATAACCCTAAATCTAACACTATCCTAGGGCTGATGCTAACCCTAACCCTAACCCTAACACTATCCTAGGGCTGATGTTAAACCTAACCCTAACACTATCCTAGGGCTGATGCTAACCCTAACCCTAACACTATCCTAGGGCGGATGCTAACCCTAACCCTAACCCTAACACTATCCTAAGTCTGATGCTAACCCTAGCCCTCACACTATCCTAGGCCTGATGATAACCCTAACTCTAACCTTAACACTATCCTAGGGCTGATGCTAACCCTAACCCTATCCCTAACACTATCCTAGAGCTGATGCTAACCCTAACCCTAACACTATCCTAGGCCTGATGATAACCCTAAACCTAACCCTAACACTATCATAGGGCTGATGCTAACCCTAACCCTAACACTATCCTAGGGCTGATGCTAACCCTAACGCTAACCCTAACACTATCCTTGAACTGATGCTAACCCTAACCCTAACCCTAACCCTAACACTATCCTAGGCCTGATGATAACCCTAACCCTAACCCTAACACTATCCTAGGGTTTATGTTAACCCTAAACCTAACACTATCCTAGGGCTGATGCTAATCTTAACCCTAACCCTAACACTATCCTAGGGCGGATGCTAACCCTAACCCTAACCCTAACACTATCCTAGGCCTGAAGCTAACCCTAACACTAACACTATCCTAGGGCTGATGCTAACCCTAACCCTAACTCTAACACTATCTTAGGGCTGAGGCTAACCCTAACCCAAACACTATCCTACGGCTGATGCTAACCCTAACGCTAACCCTAACACTATCCTAAGGCTGATGCTAACCCTAACACTAACACTATCCTAGGCCTGGTGCTAACCCTAACCCTAACCCTAACACTATACTAGGGCTGATGCTAACCCTAACCCTAATACTATCCTAGGGCTGATGCTAACCCTAACCCTAACCCTAACACTATCCTAGGGCTGATGCTAACCCTATCCCTAACCCTAACACTATCCTAGGGCTGATGCTAACCCTAACCCTAACACTATCCTAGGCCTGATGCTAACCCTAATCCTAACACTTACACTATCCTAGGGCTGATGCTAACCCTAACCCTAACCCTAACACTATCCTAGGTCTGATGATAACCCTAAACCTAACACTATCCTAGGGCTGATGCTAACCCTAACCCTAACCCCAACACTATCCTAGGGCTGATGTTAACCCTAACCCTAACACTATCCTAGGGCTGATGCTAACCCTAACCCTAACCCTAACACTATCCTAGAGCTGATGCTAACCCTAACCCTAACACTATCCTAGGCCTGATGATAACCCTAACCCTAACCCTAACACTATCCTAGGGCTGATGCTAACCCTAACCCTAACACTATCCTAGGGCTGATGCTAACCCTAACCCTAACCATAACACTCTCCTAGGGCTGATGCTAACCCTAACCCTAACACTATCCTAGGCCTGATGCTAACCCTAACCCTAACACTATCCTAGGCCTGATGCTAAACCTATCCCTAACCATAACACTCTCCTAGGGCTGATGCTAACCCTAACCCTAACACTATCCTAGGGCTGATGCTAACCCTAACACTAACCCTAACACTATCCTAAGTCTGATGCTAACCCTAGCCCTCACACTATCCTAGGCCTGATGATAACCCTAACTCTAACCTTAACACTATCCTAGGGCTGATGCTAACCCTAACCCTATCCCTAACACTATCCTAGAGCTGATGATAACCCTAACCCTAACACTATCCTAGGCCTGATGATAACCCTAACCCTAACCCTAACACTATCCTAGGGCTGATGCTAACCCTAACCCTAACACTATCCTAGGGCTGATGCTAACCCTAACGCTAACCCTAACACTATCCTTGAACTGATGCTAACCCTAACCCTAACCCTAACCCTAACACTATCCTAGGGCTGATGCTAATCTTAACCCTAACCCTAACACTATCCTAGGGCGGATGCTAACCCTAAACCTAACCCTAACCCTAACACTATCCTAGGGCTTAAGCTAACCCTAACCCAAACACTATCCTACGGCTGATGCTAACCCTAACCCTAACACTAACACTATCCTAAGGCTGATGCTAACCCTAACACTAACACTATCCTAGGCCTGGTGCTAACCCTAACCCTAACCCTAACACTATCCTAGGGCTGATGCTAACCCTAACCCTAATACTATCCTAGGGCTGATGCTAACCCTAACCCTAACCCTAACACTATCCTAGGGCTGATGCTAACCCTATCCCTAACCCTAACACTATCCTAGGGCTGATGCTAACCCTAACCCTAACACTATCCTAGGCCTGATGCTAACCCTAACCCTAACACTTACACTATCCTAGGGCTGATGCTAACCCTAACCCTAACCCTAACACTATCCTAGGTCTGATGATAACCCTAAACCTAACACTATCCTAGGGCTGATGCTAACCCTAACCCTAACACTATCCTAGGGCTGATGCTAACCCTAACCCTACCACTATCCTAGGGCTGATGCTAACCCTAACCCTAACCCTAACACTATCCTAAGTCTGATGCTAACCCTAACCCTCACACTATCCTAGGCCTGATGATAACCCTAACTCTAACCTTAACACTATCCTAGGGCTGATGCTAACCCTAACCCTATCCCTAACACTATCCTAGAGCTGATGCTAACCCTAACCCTAACACTATCCTAGGCCTGATGATAACCCTAACCCTAACCCTAACACTATCATAGGGCTGATGCTAACCCTAACCCTCACACTATCCTAGGGCTGATGCTAACCCTAACGCTAACCCTAACACTATCCTTGAACTGATGCTACACTAACCCTAACCCTAACCCTAACACTATCCTAGGCCTGATGATAACCCTAACCCTAACCCTAACACTATCCTAGGGTTTATGTTAACCCTAACCCTAACACTATCCTAGGGCTGATGCTAATCTTAACCCTAACCCTAACACTATCCTAGGGCGGATGCTAACCCTAACCCTAACCCTAACACTATCCTAGGGCTGAAGCTAACCCTAACACTAACACTATCCTAGGGCTGATGCTAACCCTAACCCTAAACCTAACACTATCCTAGGGCTGATGCTAACCCTAACCCTAACTCTAACACTATCTTAGGGCTGAGGCTAACCCTAACCCAAACACTATCCTACGGCTGATGCTAACCCTAACGCTAACCCTAACACTATCCTAAGGCTGATGCTAACCCTAACACTAACACTATCCTAGGCCTGGTGCTAACCCTAACCCTAACCCTAACACTATCCTAGGGCTGATGCTAACCCTAACCCTAATACTATCCTAGGGCTGATGCTAACCCTAACCCTAACCCTAACACTATCCTAGGGCTGATGCTAACCCTATCCCTAACCCTAACACTATCCTAGGGCTGATGCTAACCCTAACCCTAACACTATCTTAGGCCTGATGCTAACCCTAACCCTAACACTTACACTATCCTAGGGCTGACGCTAACCCTAACCCTAACCCTAACACTATCCTAGGTCTGATGATAACCCTAAACCTAACACTATCCTAGGGCTGATGCTAAACCTAACCCTAACCCTAACATTAACCCTAACCCTAACACTATCCTAGGGCTGATGCTAACCCTAACCCTAACCCTAACACTCTCCTAGGGCTGATGCTAACCCTAACCCTAACACTATCCTAGGCCTGATGATAACCCTAACCCTAACCCTAACACTATCCTAGGGTTTATGTTAACCCTAACCCTAACACTATCCTAGGGCTGATGCTAATCTTAACCCTAACCCTAAAACTATCCTAGGGCGGATGCTAACCCTAACCCTATCCCTAACACTATCCTAGGGCTGAAGCTAACCCTAACCCAAACACTATCCTACGGCTGATGCTAACCCTAACCCTATCACTAACACTATCCTAAGGCTGATGCTAACCCTAACACTAACACTATCCTAGGCCTGGTGCTAACCCTAACCCTAACCCTAACACTATCCTAGGGCTGATGCTAACCCTAACCCTAATACTATCCTAGGGCTGATGCTAACCCTAACCCTAACCCTAACACTATCCTAGGGCTGATGCTAACCCTATCCCTAACCCTAACACTATCCTAGGGCTGATGCTAACCCTAACCCTAACACTATCCTAGGCCTGATGCTAACCCTAACCCTAACACTTACACTATCCTAGGGCTGATGCTAACCCTAACCCTAACCCTAACACTATCCTAGGTCTGATGATAACCCTAAACCTAACACTATCCTAGGGCTGATGCTAACCCTAACCCTAACCCTAACACTATCCTAGGGCTGATGTTAACCCTAACCCTAACACTATCCTAGGGCTGATGCTAACCCTAACCCTAACACTATCCTAGGGCGGATGCTAACCCTAACCCTAACCCTAACACTATCCTAAGTCTGATGCTAACCCTAGCCCTCACACTATCCTAGGCCTGATGATAACCCTAACTCTAACCTTAACACTATCCTAGGGCTGATGCTAACCCTAACCCTATCCCTAACACTATCCTAGAGCTGATGCTAACCCTAACCCTAACACTATCCTAGGCCTGATGATAACCCTAACCCTAACCCTAACACTATCACAGGGCTGATGCTAACCCTAACCCTAACACTATCCTAGGGCTGATGCTAACCCTAACGCTAACCCTAACACTATCCTTGAACTGATGCTAACCCTAACCCTAACCCTAACCCTAACACTATCCTAGAGCTGATGCTAACCCTAACCCTAACCCTAACACTCTCCTAGGGCTGATGCTAACCGTAACCCTAACACTATCCTAGGCCTGATTCTAACCCTAACACTAACACTATCATAGGGCTGATGCTAACCCTAACCCTAACCCTAACACTATCCTAGGCCTGATGCTAACCCTATCCCTAACCCTAACACTCTCCTAGGGCTGAGGCTAACCCTAACCCTAACACTATCCTAGGGCTGATGCTAACCCTAACCTTAACCCTAACACTATCCTAGGGTTGATGCTAACCCTAACCCTAACACTATCCTAGGGCTCATGCTAACCCTAACCCTAACCCTAACACTATCCTAGGGCTGATGCTAACCCTAACCCTAACACTAACCTAGGGCTAATGCTAACCCTAACCCTAACCCTAACACTATCCTAAGTCTGATGCTAACCCTAGCCCTCACACTATCCTAGGCCTGATGATAACCCTAACCCTAACCTTAACACTATCCTAGGGCTGATGCTAACCCTAACCCTAACCCTAACACTATCCTCTAGCTGATGCTAACCCTAACCCTAGCACTATCCTAGGCCTGATGATAACCCTAACCCTAACACTTACACTATCCTAGGGCTGATGCTAACCCTAACCCTAACCCTAACACTATCCTAGGTCTGATGATAACCCTAAACCTAACACTATCCTAGGGCTGATGCTAACCCTAACCCTAACCCTAACACTATCCTAGGGCTGATGTTAACCCTAACCCTAACACTATCCTAGGGCTGATGCTAACCCTAACCCTAACACTATCCTAGGGCGGATGCTAACCCTAACCCTAACCCTAACACTATCCTAAGTCTGATGCTAACCCTAGCCCTCACACTATCCTAGGCCTGATGATAACCCTAACTCTAACCTTAACACTATCCTAGGGCTGATGCTAACCCTAACCCTATCCCTAACACTATCCTAGAGCTGATGCTAACCCTAACCCTAACACTATCCTAGGCCTGATGATAACCCTAACCCTAACCCTAACACTATCATAGGGCTGATGCTAACCCTAACCCTAACACTATCCTAGGGCTGATGCTAACCCTAACGCTAACCCTAACACTATCCTTGAACTGATGCTAACCCTAACCCTAACCCTAACCCTAACACTATCCTAGAGCTGATGCTAACCCTAACCCTAACCCTAACACTCTCCTAGGGCTGATGCTAACCGTAACCCTAACACTATCCTAGGCCTGATTCTAACCCTAACACTAACACTATCATAGGGCTGATGCTAACCCTAACCCTAACCCTAACACTATCCTAGGCCTGATGCTAACCCTATCCCTAACCCTAACACTCTCCTAGGGCTGAGGCTAACCCTAACCCTAACACTATCCTAGGGCTGATGCTAACCCTAACCCTAACCCTAACACTATCCTAGGGTTGATGCTAACCCTAAACCTAACACTATCCTAGGGCTGATGCTAACCCTAACCTTAACCCTAACACTATCCTAGGGTTGATGCTAACCCTAACCCTAACACTATCCTAGGGCTCATGCTAACCCTAACCCTAACCCTAACACTATCCTAGGGCTGATGCTAACCCTAACCCTAACACTAACCTAGGGCTAATGCTAACCCTAACCCTAACCCTAACACTATCCTAAGTCTGATGCTAACCCTAGCCCTCACACTATCCTAGGCCTGATGATAACCCTAACCCTAACCTTAACACTATCCTAGGGCTGATGCTAACCCTAACCCTAACCCTAACACTATCCTCTAGCTGATGCTAACCCTAACCCTAGCACTATCCTAGGCCTGATGATAACCCTAACCCTAACCCTAACACTATCCTAGGGCTGATGCTAACCCTAACCCTAACCCTGACACTATACTAGGGCTGATGCTAACCCTAACGCTAAGCCTAACACTATCCTTGATCTGATGCTAACCCTAACCCTAACCCTAACACTATCCTAGGGCTGATGCTAACCCTAACCCTAAACCTAACACTATCCTAGGGCTGATGGTAACCCTAACCCTAACTCTAACACTATCTTAGGGCTGAGGCTAACCCTAACCCAAACACTATCCTACGGCTGATGCTAACCCTAACGCTAACCCTAACACTATCCTAAGGCTGATGCTAACCCTAACACTAACACTATCCTAGGCCTGGTGCTAACCCTAACCCTAACCCTAACACTATCCTAGGGCTGATGCTAACCCTAACCCTAATACTATCCTAGGGCTGATGCTAATCCTAACCCTAACCCTAACACTATCCTAGGGCTGATGCTAACCCTATCCCTAACCCTAACACTATCCTAGGGCTGATGCTAACCCTAACCCTAACACTATCTTAGGCCTGATGCTAACCCTAACCCTAACACTTACACTATCCTAGGGCTGACGCTAACCCTAACCCTAACCCTAACACTATCCTAGGTCTGATGATAACCCTAAACCTAACACTATCCTAGGGCTGATTCTAACCCTAACCCTAACCCTAACACTATCCTAGGGCTGATGTTAACCCTAACCCTAACACTATCCTAGGGCTGATGCTAACCCTAACCCTAACCCTAACACTCTCCTAGGGCTGATGTTAACCCTAACCCTAACACTATCCTAGGCCTGATGATAACCCTAACCCTAACCCTAACACTATCCTAGGGTTTATGTTAACCCTAACCCTAACACTATCCTAGGGCTGATGCTAATCTTAACCCTAACCGTAAAACTATCCTAGGGCGGATGCTAACCCTAACCCTATCCCTAACACTATCCTAGGGCTGAAGCTAACCCTAACCCAAACACTATCCTACGGCTGATGCTAACCCTAACCCTAACACTAACACTATCCTAAGGCTGATGCTAACCCTAACACTAACACTATCCTAGGCCTGGTGCTAACCCTAACCCTAACCCTAACACTATCCTAGGGCTGATGCTAACCCTAACCCTAACACTATCCTAGGGCTGATGCTAACCCTAACCCTAACCCTAACACTATCCTAGGGCTGATGCTAACCCTATCCCTAACCCTAACACTATCCTAGGGCTGATGCTAACCCTAACCCTAACACTATCCTAGGCCTGATGCTAACCCTAACCCTAACACTTACACTATCCTAGGGCTGATGCTAACCCTAACCCTAACACTATCCTAGGTCTGATGATAACCCTAAACCTAACACTATCCTAGGGCTGATGCTAACCCTAACCCTAACCCTAACACTATCCTAGGGCTGATGTTAACCCTAACCCTAACACTATCCTAGGGCTGATGCTAACCCTAACCCTAACACTATCCTAGGGCGGATGCTAACCCTAACCCTAACCCTAACACTATCCTAAGTCTGATGCTAACCCTAGCCCTCACACTATCCTAGGCCTGATGATAACCCTAACTCTAACCTTAACACTATCCTAGGGCTGATGCTAACCCTAACCCTATCCCTAACACTATCCTAGAGCTGATGCTAACCCTAACCCTAACACTATCCTAGGCCTGATGATAACCCTAAACCTAACCCTAACACTATCATAGGGCTGATGCTAACCCTAACCCTAACACTATCCTAGGGCTGATGCTAACCCTAACGCTAACCCTAACACTATCCTTGAACTGATGCTAACCCTAACCCTAACCCTAACCCTAACACTATCCTAGGCCTGATGATAACCCTAACCCTAACCCTAACACTATCCTAGGGTTTATGTTAACCCTAAACCTAACACTATCCTAGGGCTGATGCTAATCTTAACCCTAACCCTAACACTATCCTAGGGCGGATGCTAACCCTAACCCTAACCCTAACACTATCCTAGGCCTGAAGCTAACCCTAACACTAACACTATCCTAGGGCTGATGCTAACCCTAACCCTAACTCTAACACTATCTTAGGGCTGAGGCTAACCCTAACCCAAACACTATCCTACGGCTGATGCTAACCCTAACGCTAACCCTAACACTATCCTAAGGCTGATGCTAACCCTAACACTAACACTATCCTAGGCCTGGTGCTAACCCTAACCCTAACCCTAACACTATACTAGGGCTGATGCTAACCCTAACCCTAATGCTATCCTAGGGCTGATGCTAACCCTAACCCTAACCCTAACACTATCCTAGGGCTGATGCTAACCCTATCCCTAACCCTAACACTATCCTAGGGCTGATGCTAACCCTAACCCTAACACTATCCTAGGCCTGATGCTAACCCTAACCCTAACACTTACACTATCCTAGGGCTGACGCTAACCCTAACCCTAACCCTAACACTATCCTAGGTCTGATGATAACCCTAAACCTAACACTATCCTAGGGCTGATGCTAACCCTAACCCTAACCCTAACACTATCCTAGGGCTGATGTTAACCCTAACCCTAACACTATCCTAGGGCTGATGCTAACCCTAACCCTAACCCTAACACTCTCCTAGGGCTGATGCTAACCGTAACCCTAACACTATCCTAGGCCTGATTCTAACCCTAACCCTAACACTATCATAGGGCTGATGCTAACCCTAACCCTAACCCTAACACTATCCTAGGCCTGATGCTAACCCTATCCCTAACCCTAACACTCTCCTAGGGCTGAGGCTAACCCTAACCCTACACTATCCTAGGGCTGATGCTAACCCTAACCCTAACCCTAACACTATCCTAGGGTTGATGCTAACCCTAAACCTAACACTATCCTAGGGCTGATGCTAACCCTAACCCTAACCCTAACACTATCCTAGGGTTGATGCTAACCCTAACCCTAACACTATCCTAGGGCTGATGCTAACCCTAAACCTAACCCTAACACTATCCTAGGGCTGATGCTAACCCTAACCCTAACACTAACCTAGGGCTAATGCTAACCCTAACCCTAACCCTAACACTATCCTAAGTCTGATGCTAACCCTAGCCCTCACACTATCCTAGGCCTGATGATAACCCTAACCCTAACCTTAACACTATCCTAGGGCTGATGCTAACAATAACCCTAACCCTAACACTATCCTCTAGCTGATGCTAACCCTAACCCTAGCACTATCCTAGGCCTGATGATAACCCTAACCCTAACCCTAACACTATCCTAGGGCTGATGCTAACCCTAACCCTAACCCTAACACTATACTAGGGCTGATGCTAACCCTAACGCTAAGCCTAACACTATCCTTGAACTGATGCTAACCCTAACCCTAACCCTAACACTATCCTAGGGTTTATGTTAACCCTAACCCTAACACTATCCTAGGGCTGATGCTAACCCTAACCCTAACCCTAACGCTATCCTAGGGCGGATGCTAACCCTAACCCTAACCCTAACACTATCCTAGGGCTGATGTTAACCCTAACACTAACACTATCCTAGGGCTGATGCTAACCATAACCCTAACCCTAACACTTACCTAGGGCTGATGCTAACCCTAACCCTAACTCTAACACTATCTTAGGGCTGAGGCTAACCCTAACCCAAACACTATCCTACGGCTGATGCTAACCCTAACCCTAACCCTAACACTATCCTAAGGCTGATGCTAACCCTAACACTAACACTATCCTGGGCCTGGTGCTAACCCTAACCCTAACCCTAACAGTATCCTAGGGCTGATGCTAACCCTAACCCTAATACTATCCTAGGGCTGATGCTAACCCTAACGCTAACCCTAACACTATCCTAGGGCTGATGCTAACCCTAACCCTAACCCTAACACTATCCTAGGGCTGATGCTAACCCTAACCCTAACACTATCCTAGGCCTGATGCTAACCCTAACCCTAACACTTACACTATCCTAGGGCTGATGCTAACCCTAACCCTAACCCTAACACTCTCCTAGGGCTGATGCTAACCCTAATCCTAACACTGTCCTAGGCCTGATGCTAACCCTAACCCTAACAGTATCCTAGGGCTGATGCTAACCCTAACCCTAACCCTAACACTATCCTAGGCCTGATGCTAACCCTATCCCTAACCTTAACACTCTCCTAGGGCTGAGGCTAACCCTAACCCTAACACTATCCTAGGGCTGATGCTAACCCTAACCCTAACCCTAACCCTAACAGTATCCTAAGTCTGATGCTAACCCTAGCCCTCACACTATCCTAGGCCTGATGATAACCCTAACCCTAACCTTAACACTATCCTAGGGCTGATGCTAACCCTAACCCTAATGCTATCCTAGGGCTGATGCTAACCCTAACCCTAACCCTAACACTATCCTAGGGCTGATGCTAACCCTAACGCTAAGCCTAACACTACCCTTGAACTGATGCTAACCCTAACCCTAACCCTAACACTATCCTAGGCCTGATGATAACCCTAACCCTAACCCTAACACTATCCTAGTGTTTATGTTAACCCTAACCCTAACACTATCCTAGGGCTGATGCTAACCCTAACCCTAACCCTAACACTATCCTAGGGCGGATGCTAACCCTAACCCTAACCCTAACACTATCCTAGGGCTGATGCTAACCCTAACACTAACACTATCCTAGGGATGATTCTAACCCTAACCCTAACCCTAACACTATCCTAGGGCTGAAGCTAACCCTAACCCTACTCTAACACTATCTTAGGGCTGAGGCTAACCCTAACCCAAACACTATCCTACGGCTGATGCTAACCCTAACCCTAACCCTAACACTATCCTAAGGCTGATGCTAACCCTAACACTAACACTATCCTAGGCCTGGTGCTAACCCTAACCCTAACCCTAACACTCTCCTAGGGCTGATGCTAACCGTAACCCTAACACTATCCTAGGCCTGATTCTAACCCTAACCCTAACACTATCATAGGGCTGATGCTAACCCTAACCCTAACCCTAACACTATCCTAGGCCTGATGCTAACCCTATCCCTAACCCTAACACTCTCCTAGGGCTGAGGCTAACCCTAACCCTACACTATCCTAGGGCTGATGCTAACCCTAACCCTAACCCTAACACTATCCTAGGGTTGATGCTAACCCTAAACCTAACACTATCCTAGGGCTGATGCTAACCCTAACCCTAACCCTAACACTATCCTAGGGTTGATGCTAACCCTAACCCTAACACTATCCTAGGGCTGATGCTAACCCTAAACCTAACCCTAACACTATCCTAGGGCTGATGCTAACCCTAACCCTAACACTAACCTAGGGCTAATGCTAACCCTAACCCTAACCCTAACACTATCCTAAGTCTGATGCTAACCCTAGCCCTCACACTATCCTAGGCCTGATGATAACCCTAACCCTAACCTTAACACTATCCTAGGGCTGATGCTAACAATAACCCTAACCCTAACACTATCCTCTAGCTGATGCTAACCCTAACCCTAGCACTATCCTAGGCCTGATGATAACCCTAACCCTAACCCTAACACTATCCTAGGGCTGATGCTAACCCTAACCCTAACCCTAACACTATACTAGGGCTGATGCTAACCCTAACGCTAAGCCTAACACTATCCTTGAACTGATGCTAACCCTAACCCTAACCCTAACACTATCCTAGGGTTTATGTTAACCCTAACCCTAACACTATCCTAGGGCTGATGCTAACCCTAACCCTAACCCTAACGCTATCCTAGGGCGGATGCTAACCCTAACCCTAACCCTAACACTATCCTAGGGCTGATGTTAACCCTAACACTAACACTATCCTAGGGCTGATGCTAACCATAACCCTAACCCTAACACTTACCTAGGGCTGATGCTAACCCTAACCCTAACTCTAACACTATCTTAGGGCTGAGGCTAACCCTAACCCAAACACTATCCTACGGCTGATGCTAACCCTAACCCTAACCCTAACACTATCCTAAGGCTGATGCTAACCCTAACACTAACACTATCCTGGGCCTGGTGCTAACCCTAACCCTAACCCTAACAGTATCCTAGGGCTGATGCTAACCCTAACCCTAATACTATCCTAGGGCTGATGCTAACCCTAACGCTAACCCTAACACTATCCTAGGGCTGATGCTAACCCTAACCCTAACCCTAACACTATCCTAGGGCTGATGCTAACCCTAACCCTAACACTATCCTAGGCCTGATGCTAACCCTAACCCTAACACTTACACTATCCTAGGGCTGATGCTAACCCTAACCCTAACCCTAACACTCTCCTAGGGCTGATGCTAACCCTAATCCTAACACTGTCCTAGGCCTGATGCTAACCCTAACCCTAACAGTATCCTAGGGCTGATGCTAACCCTAACCCTAACCCTAACACTATCCTAGGCCTGATGCTAACCCTATCCCTAACCTTAACACTCTCCTAGGGCTGAGGCTAACCCTAACCCTAACACTATCCTAGGGCTGATGCTAACCCTAACCCTAACCCTAACCCTAACAGTATCCTAAGTCTGATGCTAACCCTAGCCCTCACACTATCCTAGGCCTGATGATAACCCTAACCCTAACCTTAACACTATCCTAGGGCTGATGCTAACCCTAACCCTAATGCTATCCTAGGGCTGATGCTAACCCTAACCCTAACCCTAACACTATCCTAGGGCTGATGCTAACCCTAACGCTAAGCCTAACACTACCCTTGAACTGATGCTAACCCTAACCCTAACCCTAACACTATCCTAGGCCTGATGATAACCCTAACCCTAACCCTAACACTATCCTAGTGTTTATGTTAACCCTAACCCTAACACTATCCTAGGGCTGATGCTAACCCTAACCCTAACCCTAACACTATCCTAGGGCGGATGCTAACCCTAACCCTAACCCTAACACTATCCTAGGGCTGATGCTAACCCTAACACTAACACTATCCTAGGGATGATTCTAACCCTAACCCTAACCCTAACACTATCCTAGGGCTGAAGCTAACCCTAACCCTACTCTAACACTATCTTAGGGCTGAGGCTAACCCTAACCCAAACACTATCCTACGGCTGATGCTAACCCTAACCCTAACCCTAACACTATCCTAAGGCTGATGCTAACCCTAACACTAACACTATCCTAGGCCTGGTGCTAACCCTAACCCTAACCCTAACACTATCCTAGGGCTGATGCTAACCCTAACCCTAATACTATCCTAGGGCTGATGCTAACCCTAACCCTAACCCAAACACTATCCTAGGGCTGATGCTAACCCTATCCCTAACCCTAACACTATCCTAGGGCTGATGCTAACCCTAACTCTAACACTATCCTAGGCCTGATGCTAAACCTAACCCTAACACTTACACTATCCTAGGGCTGATGCTAACCCTAACCCTAACCTTAAAACTATCCTAGGTCTGATGATAACCCTAAACCTAACACTATCCTAGGGCTGATGCTAACCCTAACCCTAACCCTAACACTATCCTAGGGCTGATGTTAACCCTAACCCTAACACTATCCTAGGGCTGATGCTAACCCTAACCCTAACCCTACCACTCTCCTAGGGCTGATGCTAACCGTAACCCTAACACTATCCTAGGCCTGATTCTAACCCTAACCCTAACACTATCATAGGGCTGATGCTAACCCTAACCCTAACCCTAACACTATCCTAGGGCTGATGATAACCCTAAACCTAACACTATCCTAGGGCTGATGCTAACCCTAACCCTAACTCTAACACTATCTTAGGGCTGAGGCTAACCCTAACCCAAACACTATCCTACGGCTGATGCTAACCATAACGCTAACCCTAACACTATCCTAAGGCTGATGCTAACCCTAACACTAACACTATCCTAGGCCTGGTGCTAACCCTAACCCTAACCCTAACACTATCCTAGGGCTGATGCTAACCCTAACCCTAATACTATCCTAGGGCTGATGCTAACCCTAACCCTAACCCTAACACTATCCTAGGGCTGATGCTAACCCTATCCCTAACCCTAACACTATCCTAGGGCTGATGCTAACCCTAACCCTAACACTATCCTAGGCCTGATGCTAACCCTAACCCTAACACTTACACTATCCTAGGGCTGACGCTAACCCTAACCCTAACCCTAACACTATCCTAGGTCTGATGATAACCCTAAACCTAACACTATCCTAGGACTGATGCTAACCCTAACCCTAACCCTAACACTATCCTAGGGCTGATGTTAACCCTAACCCTAACACTATCCTAGGGCTGATGCTAACCCTAACCCTAACCCTAACACTCTCCTAGGGCTGATGCTAACCGTAACCCTAACACTCTCCTAGGGCTGAGGCTAACCCTAACCCTAACACTATCCTAGGGCTGATGCTAACCCTAACCCTAACCCTAACACTATCCTAGGGCTGATGCTAACCCTAACGCTAACCCTAACACTATCCTTGAACTGATGCTAACCCTAACCCTAACCCTAACCCTAACACTATCCTAGGCCTGATGATAACCCTAACCCTAACCCTAACACTATCCTAGGGTTTATGATAACCCTAACCCTAACACTATCCTAGGGCTGATGCTAATCTTAACCCTAACCCTAAAACTATCCTAGGGCGGATGCTAACCCTAACCCTAACCCTAACACTATCCTAGGGCTGAAGCTAACCCTAACCCAAACACTATCCTACGGCTGATGCTAACCCTAACCCTAACACTAACACTATCCTAAGGCTGATGCTAACCCTAACACTAACACTATCCTAGGCCTGGTGCTAACCCTAACCCTAACCCTAACACTATCCTAGGGCTGATGCTAACCCTATCCCTAACCCTAACACTATCCTAGGGCTGATGCTAACCCTAACCCTAACACTATCCTAGGCCTGATGCTAACCCTAACCCTAACACTTACACTATCCTAGGGCTGATGCTAACCCTAACCCTAACCCTAACACTATCCTAGGTCTGATGATAACCCTAAACCTAACACTATCCTAGGGCTGATGCTAACCCTAACCCTAACCCTAACACTATCCTAGGGCTGATGTTAACCCTAACCCTAACACTATCCTAGGGCTGATGCTAACCCTAACCCTAACACTATCCTAGGGCTGATGCTAACCCTAACCCTAACCCTAAAACTATCCTAAGTCTGATGCTAACCCTAGCCCTCACACTATCCTAGGCCTGATGATAACCCTAACTCTAACCTTAACACTATCCTAGGGCTGATGCTAACCCTAACCCTATCCCTAACACTATCCTAGAGCTGATGCTAACCCTAACCCTAACACTATCCTATGCCTGATGATAACCCTAACCCTAACCCTAACACTATCATAGGGCTGATGCTAACCTTAACCCTAACACTATCCTAGGGCTGATGCTAACCCTAACGCTAACCCTAACACTATCCTTGAACTGATGCTAACCCTAACCCTAACCCTAACCCTAACACTATCCTAGGCCTGATGATAACCCTAACCCTAACCCTAACACTATCCTAGGGTTTATGTTAACCGTAACCCTAACACTATCCTAGGCCTGATTCTAACCCTGACCCTAACACTATCATAGGGCTGATGCTAACCCTAACCCTAACGCTAACACTATCCTAGGCCTGATGCTAACCCTATCCCTAACCCTAACACTCTCCTAGGGCTGAGGCTAACCCTAACCCTAACACTATCCTAGGGCTGATGCTAACCCTAACCCTAACCCTAACACTATCCTAGGGTTGATGCTAACCCTAAACCTAACACTATCCTAGGGCTGATGCTAACCCTAACCCTAACCCTAACACTATCCTAGGGTTGATGCTAACCCTAACCCTAACACTATCCTAGGGCTGATGCTAACCCTAACCCTAACCCTAACACTATCCTAGGGCTGATGCTAACCCTAACCCTAACACTGACCTAGGGCTAATGCTAACCCTAACCCTAACCCTAACACTATCCTAAGTCTGATGCTAACCCTAGCCCTCACACTATCCTAGGCCTGATGATAACCCTAACCCTAACCTTAACACTATCCTAGGGCTGATGCTAACCCTAACCCTAACCCTAACACTATCCTAGAGCTGATGCTAACCCTAACCCTAGCACTATCCTAGGCCTGATGATAACCCTAACCCTAACCCTAACAATATCCTAGGGCTGATGCTAACCCTAACCCTAACCCTAACACTATACTAGGGCTGATGCTAACCCTAACGCTAAGCCTAACACTATCCTTGAACTGATGCTAACCCTAACCCTAACCCTAACACTATCCTAGGCCTGATGATAACCCTAACCTAACCCTAACACTATCCTAGGGTTTATGTTAACCCTAACCCTAACACTATCCTAGGGCTGATGCTAACCCTAACCCTAACCCTAACACTATCCTAGGGCTGATGCTAACCCTAACCCTAACCCTAACACTATCCTAGGGCTGATGCTAACCCTAACCCTAACCCTAACACTATCCTAGGGCTGATGATAACCCTAAACCTAACACTATCCTAGGGCTGATGCTAACCCTAACCCTAACTCTAACACTATCTTAGGGCTGAGGCTAACCCTAACCCAAACACTATCCTACGGCTGATGCTAACCCTAACGCTAACCCTAACACTATCCTAAGGCTGATGCTAACCCTAACACTAACACTATCCTAGGCCTGGTGCTAACCCTAACCCTAACCCTAACACTATCCTAGGGCTGATGCTAACCCTAACCCTAATACTATCCTAGGGCTGATGCTAACCCTAACCCTAACCCTAACACTATCCTAGGGCTGATGCTAACCCTATCCCTAACCCTAACACTATCCTAGGGCTGATGCTAACCCTAACCCTAACACTATCCTAGGCCTGATGCTAACCCTAACCCTAACACTTACACTATCCTAGGGCTGACGCTAACCCTAACCCTAACCCTAACACTATCCTAGGTCTGATGATAACCCTAAACCTAACACTATCCTAGGGCTGATGCTAACCCTATCCCTAACCCTAACACTATCCTAGGGCTGATGTTAACCCTAACCCTAACACTATCCTAGGGCTGATGCTAACCCTAACCCTAACCCTAACACTCTCCTAGGGCTGATGCTAACCGTAACCCTAACACTCTCCTAGGGCTGAGGCTAACCCTAACCCTAACACTATCCTAGGGCTGATGCTAACCCTAACCCTAACCCTAACACTATCCTAGGGCCGATGCTAACCCTAACGCTAACCCTAACACTATCCTTGAACTGATGCTAACCCTAACCCTAACCCTAACCCTAACACTATCCTAGGCCTGATGATAACCCTAACCCTAACCCTAACACTATCCTAGGGTTTATGTTAACCCTAACCCTAACACTATCCTAGGGCTGATGCTAATCTTAACCCTAACCCTAAAACTATCCTAGGGCGGATGCTAACCCTAACCCTAACCCTAACACTATCCTAGGGCTGAAGCTAACCCTAACCCAAACACTATCCTACGGCTGATGCTAACCCTAACCCTAACACTAACACTATCCTAAGGCTGATGCTAACCCTAACACTAACACTATCCTAGGCCTGGTGCTAACCATAACCCTAACCCTAACACTATCCTAGGGCTGATGCTAACCCTATCCCTAACCCTAACACTATCCTAGGTCTGATGATAACCCTAAACCTAACACTATCCTAGGGCTGATGCTAACCCTAACCCTAACCCTAACACTATCCTAGGGCTGATGTTAACCCTAACCCTAACACTATCCTAGGGCTGATGCTAACCCTAACCCTAACCCTAACACTCTCCTAGGGCTGATGCTAACCGTAACCCTAACACTATCCTAGGCCTGATTCTAACCCTAACCCTAACACTATCATAGGGCTGATGCTAACCCTAACCCTAACCCTAACACTATCCTAGGCCTGATGCTAACCCTATCCCTAACCCTAACACTCTCCTAGGGCTGAGGCTAACCCTAACCCTAACACTATCCTAGGGCTGATGCTAACCCTAACCCTAACCCTAACACTATCCTAGGGTTGATGCTAACCCTAAACCTAACACTATCCTAGGGCTGATGCTAACCCTAACCCTAACCCTAACACTATCCTAGGGTTGATGCTAACCCTAACCGTAACACTATCCTAGGGCTGATGCTAACCCTAACCCTAACCCTAACACTATCCTAGGGCTGATGCTAACCCTAACCCTAACACTAACCTAGGGCTAATGCTAACCCTAACCCTAACCCTAACACTATCCTAAGTCTGATGCTAACCCTAGCCCTCACACTATCCTAGGCCTGATGATAACCCTAACCCTAACCTTAACACTATCCTAGGGCTGATGCTAACCCTAACCCTAACCCTAACACTATACTAGGGCTGATGCTAACCCTAACGCTAAGCCTAACACTATCCTTGAACTGATGCTAACCCTAACCCTAACCCTAACACTATCCTAGGCCTGATGATAACCCTAACCTAACCCTAACACTATCCTAGGGTTTATGTTAACCCTAACCCTAACACTATCCTAGGGCTGATGCTAACCCTAACCCTAACCCTAACGCTATCCTAGGGCGGATGCTAACCCTAACCCTAACCCTAACACTATCCTAGGGCTGATGCTAACCCTAACACTAACACTATCCTAGGGCTGATGCTAACCATAACCCTAACCCTAACACTTACCTAGGGCTGATGCTAACCCTAACCCTAACTCTAACACTATCTTAGGGCTGAGGCTAACCCTAACCCAAACACTATCCTACGGCTGATGCTAACCCTAACCCTAACCCTAACACTATCCTAAGGCTGATGCTAACCCTAACACTAACACTATCCTGGGCCTGGTGCTAACCCTAACCCTAACCCTAACAGTATCCTAGGGCTGATGCTAAGCCTAACCCTAATACTATCCTAGGGCTGATGCTAACCCTAACGCTAACCCTAACACTATCCTAGGGCTGATGCTAACCCTAACCCTAACCCTAACACTATCCTAGGGCTGATGCTAACCCTAACCCTAACACTATCCTAGGCCTGATGCTAACCCTAACCCTAACACTTACACTATCCTAGGGCTGATGCTAACCCTAACCCTAACCCTAACACTCTCCTAGGGCTGATGCTAACCCTAACCCTAACACTGTCCTAGGCCTGATGCTAACCCTAACCCTAACAGTATCCTAGGGCTGATGCTAACCCTAACCATAACCCTAACACTATCCTAGGCCTGATGCTAACCCTATCCCTAACCTTAACACTCTCCTAGGGCTGAGGCTAACCCTAACCCTAACACTATCCTAGGGCTGATGCTAACCCTAACCCTAACCCTAACCCTAACAGTATCCTAAGTCTGATGCTAACCCTAGCCCTCACACTATCTTAGGCCTGATGATAACCCTAACCCTAACCTTAACACTATCCTAGGGCTGATGCTAACCCTAACCCTAACCCTAACACTATCCTAGAGCTGATGCTAACCCTAACCCTAACACTATCCTAGGCCTGATGATAACCCTAACCCTAACCCTAACACTATCCTAGGGCTGATGCTAACCCTAACCCTAATGCTATCCTAGCGCTGATGCTAACCCTAACCCTAACCCTAACACTATCCTAGGGCTGATGCTAAACCTAACGCTAAGCCTAACACTACCCTTGAACTGACGCTAACCCTAAACCTAACCCTAACACTATCCTAGGCCTGATGATAACCCTAACCCTAACCCTAACACTATCCTAGGGTTTATGTTAACCCTAACCCTAACACTATCCTAGGGCTGATGCTAACCCTAACCCTAACCCTAACACTATCCTAGGGCGGATGCTAACCCTAACCCTAACCCTAACACTATCCTAGGGCTGATGCTAACCCTAACACTAACACTATCCTAGGGCTGATTCTAACCCTAACCCTAACCCTAACACTATCCTAGGGCTGATGCTAACCCTAACCCTAACTCTAACACTATCTTAGGGCTGAGGCTAACCCTAACCCAAACACTATCCTACGGCTGATGCTAACCCTAACCCTAACCCTAACACTATCCTAAGGCTGATGCTAACCCTAACACTAACACTATCCTAGACCTGGTGCTAACCCTAACCCTAACCCTAACACTACCCTAGGGCTGATGCTAACCCTAACCCTAATACTATCCTAGGGCTGATGCTAACCCTAACCCTAACCCTAACACTATCCTAGGGCTGATGCTAACCCTATCCCTAACCCTAACACTATCCTAGGGCTGATGCTAACCCTAACTCTAACACTATCCTAGGCCTGATGCTAAACCTAACCCTAACACTTACACTATCCTAGGGCTGATGCTAACCCTAACCCTAACACTATCCTAGGCCTGATGCTAACCCTAACCCTAACACTTACACTATCCTAGGGCTGATGCTAACCCTAACCCTAACCCTAACACTATCCTAGGTCTGATGATAACCCTAAACCTAACACTATCCTAGGGCTGATGCTAACCCTAACCCTAACCCTAACACTATCCTAGGGCTGATGTTAACCCTAACCCTAACACTATCCTAGGGCTGATGCTAACCCTAACCCTAACACTATCCTAGGGCTGATGCTAACCCTAACCCTAACCCTAACACTATCCTAAGTCTGATGCTAACCCTAGCCCTCACACTATCCTAGGCCTGATGATAACCCTAACTCTAACCTTAACACTATCCTAGGGCTGATGCTAACCCTAACCCTATCCCTAACACTATCCTAGAGCTGATGCTAACCCTAACCCTAACACTATCCTAGGCCTGATGATAACCCTAACCCTAACCCTAACACTATCATAGGGCTGATGCTAACCCTAACCCTAACACTATCCTAGGGCTGATGCTAACCCTATCCCTAACCCTAACACTATCCTAGGGCTGATGCTAACCCTAACCCTAACACTATCCTAGGCCTGATGCTAACCCTAACCCTAACACTTACACTATCCTAGGGCTGACGCTAACCCTAACCCTAACCCTAACACTATCCTAGGTCTGATGATAACCCTAAACCTAACACTATCCTAGGGCTGATGCTAACCCTAACCCTAACCCTAACACTATCCTAGGGCTGATGTTAACCCTAACCCTAACACTATCCTAGGGCTGATGCTAACCCTAACCCTAACCCTAACACTCTCCTAGGGCTGATGCTAACCGTAACCCTAACACTATCCTAGGCCTGATTGTAACCCTAACCCTAACACTATCATAGGGCTGATGCTAACCCTAACCCTAACCCTAACACTATCCTAGGCCTGATGCTAACCCTATCCCTAACCCTAACACTCTCCTAGGGCTGAGGCTAACCCTAACCCTAACACTATCCTAGGGCTGATGCTAACCCTAACCCTAACCCTAACACTATCCTAGGGTTGATGCTAACCCTAAACCTAACACTATCCTAGGGCTGATGCTAACCCTAACCCTAACCCTAACACTATCCTAGGGTTGATGCTAACCCTAACCCTAACACTATCCTAGGGCTGATGCTAACCCTAACCCTAACCCTAACACTATCCTAGGGCTGATGCTAACCCTAACCCTGACACTAACCTAGGGCTAATGCTAACCCTAACCCTAACCCTAACACTATCCTAAGTCTGATGCTAACCCTAGCCCTCACACTATCCTAGGCCTGATGATAACCCTAACCCTAACCTTAACACTATCCTAGGGCTGATGCTAACCCTAACCCTAACCCTAACACTATCCTAGAGCTGATGCTAACCCTAACCCTAGCACTATCCTAGGCCTGATGATAACCCTAACCCTAACCCTAACAATATCCTAGGGCTGATGCTAACCCTAACCCTAACCCTAACACTATACTAGGGCTGATGCTAACCCTAACGCTAAGCCTAACACTATCCTTGAACTGATGCTAACCCTAACCCTAACCCTAACACTATCCTAGGCCTGATGATAACCCTAACCTAACCCTAACACTATCGTAGGGTTTATGTTAACCCTAACCCTAACACTATCCTAGGGCTGATGCTAACCCTAACCCTAACCCTAACGCTATCCTAGGGCGGATGCTAACCCTAACCCTAACCCTAACACTATCCTAGGGCTGATGCTAACCCTAACACTAACACTATCCTAGGGCTGATGCTAACCATAACCCTAACCCTAACACTTACCTAGGGCTGATGCTAACCCTAACCCTAACTCTAACACTATCTTAGGGCTGAGGCTAACCCTAACCCAAACACTATCCTACGGCTGATGCTAACCCTAACCCTAACCCTAACACTATCCTACGGCTGATGCTAACCCTAACCCTAACCCTAACACTATCCTAGGGCTGATGCTAACCCTAACCCTAACACTATCCTAGGCCTGATGCTAACCCTAACCCTAACACTTACACTATCCTAGGGCTGATGCTAACCCTAACCCTAATCCTAACACTCTCCTAGGGCTGATGCTAACCCTAACCCTAACACTGTCCTAGGCCTGATGATAACCCTAACCCTAACAGTATCCTAGGGCTGATGCTAACCCTAACCCTAACCCTAACACTATCCTAGGCCTGATGCTAACCCTATGCCTAACCTTAACACTCTCCTAGGGCTGAGGCTAACCCTAACCCTAACACTATCCTAGGGCTGATGCTAACCCTAACCCTAACCCTAACCCTAACAGTATCCTAAGTCTGATGCTAACCCTAGCCCTCACACTATCTTAGGCCTGATGATAACCCTAACCCTAACCTTAACACTATCCTAGGGCTGATGCTAACCCTAACCCTAACCCTAACACTATCCTAGAGCTGATGCTAACCCTAACCCTAACACTATCCTAGGCCTGATGATAACCTTAACCCTAACCCTAACACTATCCTAGGGCTGATGCTAACCCTAACCCTAATGCTATCCTAGGGCTGATGCTAACCCTAACCCTAACCCTAACACTATCCTAGGGCTGATGCTAACCCTAACGCTAAGCCTAACACTACCCTTGAACTGATGCTAACCCTAACCCTAACCCTAACACTATCCTAGGCCTGATGATAACCCTAACCCTCACCCTAACACTATCCTAGGGTTTATGTTAACCCTAACCCTAACACTATCCTAGGGCTGATGCTAACCCTAACCCTAACCCTAACACTATCCTAGGGCGGATGCTAACCCTAACCCTAACCCTAACACTATCTTAGGGCTGATGCTAACCCTAACCCTAACTCTAACACTATGTTAGGGCTGAGGCTAACCCTAACCCAAACACTATCCTACGGCTGATGCTAACCCTAACCCTAACCCTAACACTATCCTAAGTCTGATGCTAACCCTAACACTAACACTATCCTAGGCCTGGTGCTAACCCTAACCCTAACCCTAACACTATCCTAGGGCTGATGCTAACCCTAACCCTAATACTATCCTAGGGCTGATGCTAACCCTAACCCTAAACCTAACACTATCCTAGGGCGGATGCTAACCCTATCCCTAACCCTAACACTATCCTAGGGCTGATGCTAACCCTAACTCTAACACTATCCTAGGCCTGATGCTAAACCTAACCCTAACACTTACACTATCCTAGGGCTGATGCTAACCCTAACCGTAACCTTAACACTATCCTAGGTCTGATGATAACCCTAAACCTAACACTATCCTAGGGCTGATGCTAACCCTAACCCTAACCCTAACACTATCCTAGGGCTGATGTTAACCCTAACCCTAACACTATCCTAGGGCTGATGCTAACCCTAACCCTAACCCTAACACTCTCCTAGGGCTGATGCTAACCGTAACCCTAACACTATCCTAGGCCTGATTCTAACCCTAACCCTAACACTATCATAGGGCTGATGCTAACCCTAACCCTAACCCTAACACTATCCTAGGCCTGATGCTAACCCTATCCCTAACCCTAACACTCTCCGACGGCTGAGGCTAACCCTAACCCTAACACTATCCTAGGGCTGATGCTAACCCTAACCCTAACCCTAACACTATCCTAGGGTTGATGCTAACCCTAAACCTAACACTATCCTAGGGCTGATGCTAACCCTAAGCCTA
Source organism: Lemur catta (assembly GCF_020740605.2). NCBI lineage: Eukaryota > Metazoa > Chordata > Mammalia > Primates > Lemuridae > Lemur > Lemur catta. The sequence goes on along the minus strand of NW_025423861.1, from coordinate 740,538 downwards.
ACCCTAACACTATCCTAGGGCTGATGCTAACCCTAACCCTAACACTATCCTAGGGCTGATGCTAACCCTAAACCTAACCCTAACAATATCCTAGGGCTGATGCTAACCCTAACCCTAACATTATCCTAGGGCTGATGCTAACCCTAACCCTAACCCGAACACTATCCTAAGTCTGATGCTAACCCTAGCCCTCACACTATCCTAGGCCTGATGATAACCCTAACCCTAACCTTAACACTATCCTAGGGCTGATGCTAACCCTAACCCTAACCCTGACACTATCCTAGAGCTGATGCTAACCCTAACCCTAGCACTATCCTAGGCCTGATGATAACCCTAACCCTAACCCTAACACTATCCTTGGGTTTATGTTAACCCTAACCCTAACACTATTCCAGGGCTGATGCTAATCTTAACCCTAACCCTAACACTATCCTAGGGCGGATGCTAACCCTAACCCTAACCCTAACAGTATCCTAGGGCTGAAGCTAACCCTAAACCAAACACTATCCTACGGCTGATGCTAACCCTAACCCTAACACTAACACTATCCTAAGGCTGATGCTAACCCTAACACTAACACTATCCTAGGCCTGGTGCTAACCCTAACCCTAACCCTAACACTATCCTAGGGCTGATGCTAACCCTAACCCTAATACTATCCTAGGGCTGATGCTAACCCTAACCCTAACCCTAACCCTAACACTATCCTAGGGCTGATGCTAACCCTATCCCTAACCCTAACACTATCCTAGGGCTGATGCTAACCCTAACCCTAACACTATCCTAGGCCTGATGCTAACCCTAACCCTAACACTTACACTATCCTAGGGCTGATGCTAACCCTAACCCTAACCCTAACACTATCCTAGGTCTGATGATAACCCTAAACCTAACACTATCCTAGGGCTGATGCTAACCCTAACCCTAACCTTAACACTATCCTAGGGCTGATGCTAACCCTAACCCTAACACTATCCTAGGCCTGATGCTAACCCTAACCCTAACACTATCCTAGGGCTGATGCTAACCCTAACCCTAACCCTAACACTATCCTAAGTCTGATGCTAACCCTAGCCCTCACACTATCCTAGGCCTGATGATAACCCTAACTCTAACCTTAACACTATCCTAGGGCTGATGCTAACCCTAACCCTATCCCTAACACTATCCTAGAGCTGATGCTAACTTTAACCCTAACACTATCCTAGGCCTGATGATAACCCTAACCCTAACCCTAACACTATCATAGGGCTGATGCTAACCCTAACCCTAACACTATCCTAGGGCTGATGCTAACCCTAACGCTAACCCTAACACTATCCTTGAACTGATGCTAACCCTAACCCTAACCCTAACCCTAACACTATCCTAGGCCTGATGATAACCCTAACCCTAACCCTAACACTATCCTAGGGTTTATGTTAACCCTAACCCTAACACTATCCTAGGGCTGATGCTAATCTTAACCCTAACCCTAACACTATCCTAGGGCGGATGCTAACCCTAACCCTAACCCTAACACTATCCTAGGGCTGAAGCTAACCCTAACACTAACACTATCCTAGGGCTGATGCTAACCCTAACCCTAAACCTAACACTATCCTAGGGCTGATGCTAACCCTAACCCTAACTCTAACACTATCTTAGGGCTGAGGCTAACCCTAACCCCAACACTATCCTACGGCTGATGCTAACCCTAACGCTAACCCTAACACTATCCTAAGGCTGATGCTAACCCTAACACTAACACTATCCTAGGTCTGGTGCTAACCCTAACCCTAACCCTAACACTATCCTAGGGCTGATGCTAACCCTAACCCTAATACTATCCTAGGGCTGATGCTAACCCTAACCCTAACCCTAACACTATCCTAGGGTTGATGCTAACCCTATCCTTAACCCTAACACTATCCTAGGGCTGATGCTAACCCTAACCCTAACACTATCCTAGGCCTGATGCTAACCCTAACCCTAACACTTACACTATCCTAGGGCTGACGCTAACCCTAACCCTAACCCTAACACTATCCTAGGTATGATGATAACCCTAAACCTAACACTATCCTAGGGCTGATGCTAACCCTAACCCTAACCCTAACACTATCCTAGGGCTGATGTTAACCCTAACCCTAACACTATCCTAGGGCTGATGCTAACCCTAACCCTAACCCTAACACTCTCCTAGGGCTGATGCTAACCGTAACCCTAACACTATCCTAGGCCTGATTCTAACCCTAACCCTAACACTATCATACGGCTGATGCTAACCCTAACCCTAACCCTAACACTATCCTAGGCCTGATGCTAACCCTATCCCTAACCCTAACACTCTCCTAGGGCTGAGGCTAACCCTAACCCTAACACTATCCTAGGGCTGATGCTAACCCTAACCCTAACCCTAACACTATCCTAGGGTTGATGCTAACCCTAAACCTAACACTATCCTAGGGCTGATGCTAACCCTAACCCTAATCCTAACACTATCCTAGGGCTGATGCTAACCCTAACCCTAACACTATCCTAGGGCTGATGCTAACCCTAACCCTAACCCTAACACTATCCTAGGGCTGATGCTAACCCTAACCCTAACACTAACCTAGGGCTAATGATAACCCTAACCCTAACCCTAACACTATCCTAAGTCTGATGCTAACCCTAGCCCTCACACTATCCTAGGCCTGATGATAACCCTAACCCTAACCTTAACACTATCCTAGGGCTGATGCTAACCCTAACCCTAACCCTAACACTATCCTAGAGCTGATGCTAACCCTAACCCTAGCACTATCCTAGACCTGATGATAACCCTAACCCTAACCCTAACACTATCCTAGGGCTGATGCTAACCCTAACCCTAACCCTAACACTATACTAGGGCTGATGCTAACCCTAACGCTAAGCCTAACACTATCCTTGAACTGATGCTAACCCTAACCCTAACCCTAACACTATCCTAGGCCTGATGATAACCCTAACCTAACCCTAACACTATCCTAGGGTTTATGTTAACCCTAACCCTAACACTATCCTAGGGCTGATGCTAAACCTAACCCTAACCCTAACGCTATCCTAGGGCGGATGCTAAACCTAACCCTAACCCTAACACTATCCTAGGGCTGATGCTAACCCTAACACTAACACTATCCTAGGGCTGATGCTAACCATAACCCTAACCCTAACACTTACCTAGGGCTGATGCTAACCCTAACCCTAACTCTAACACTATCTTAGGGCTGAGGCTAACCCTAACCCAAACACTATCCTACGGCTGATGCTAACCCTAACCCTAATACTATCCTAGGGCTGATGCTAACCCTAACGCTAACCCTAACACTATCCTAGGGCTGATGCTAACCCTAACCCTAACCCTAACACTATCCTAGGGCTGATGCTAACCCTAACCCTAACACTATCCTAGGCCTGATGCTAACCCTAACCCTAACACTTACACTATCCTAGGGCTGATGCTAACCCTAACCCTAACCCTAACACTCTCCTAGGGCTTATGCTAACCCTAACCCTAACACTGTCCTAGGCCTGATGCTAACCCTAACCCTAACAGTATCCTAGGGCTGATGCTAACACTAACCCTAACCCTAACACTATCCTAGGCCTGATGCTAACCCTATCCCTGACCTTAACACTCTCCTAGGGCTGAGGCTAACCCTAACCCTAACACTATCCTAGGGCTGATGCTAACCCTAACTCTAACCCTAACCCTAACAGTATCCTAAGTCTGATGCTAACCCTAGCCCTCACACTATCCTAGGCCTGATGATAACCCTAACCCTAACCTTAACACTATCCTAGGGCTGATGCTAACCCTAACCCTAACCCTAACACTATCCTAGAGCTGATGCTAACCCTAACCCTAACACTATCCTAGGCCTGATGATAACCCTAACCCTAACCCTAACACTATCCTAGGGCTGATGCTAACCCTAACCCTAATGCTATCCTAGGGCGGATGCTAACCCTAACCCTAACCCTAACACTATCCTAGGGCTGATGCTAACCCTAACGCTAAGCCTAACACTACCCTTGAACTGATGCTAACCCTAACCCTAACCCTAACACTATCCTAGGCCTGATGATAACCCTAACCCTAACCCTAACACTATCCTAGGGGTTATGTTAACCCTAACCCTAACACTATCCTAGGGCTGATGCTAACCCTAACCCTAACCCTAACACTATCCTAGGGCGGATGCTAACCCTAACCCTAACCCTAACACTATCCTAGGGCTGATGCTAACCCTAACACTAACACTATCCTAGGGCTGATTCTAACCCTAACCCTAACCCTAACACTATCCTAGGCCTGGTGCTAACCCTAACCCTAACCCTAACACTATCCTAGGGCTGATGCTAACCCTATCCCTAACCCTAACACTATCTCAGGGCTGATGCTAACCCTAACTCTAACACTATCCTAGGCCTGATGCTAAACCTAACCCTAACACTTACACTATCCTAGGGCTGATGCTAACCCCAACTCTAACCTTAACACTATCCTAGGTCTGATGATAACCCTAAACCTAACACTATCCTATGGCTGATGCTAAACCTAACCCTAACCCTAACACTATCCTAGGGCTGATGTTAACCCTAACCCTAACACTATCCTAGGGCTGATGCTAACCCTAACGCTAACCCTAACACTCTCCTAGGGCTGATGCTAACCGTAACCCTAACACTATCCTAGGCCTGATTCTAACCCTAACCCTAACACTATCATAGGGCTGATGCTAACCCTAACCCTAACCCTAACACTATCCTAGGCCTGATGCTAACCCTATCCCTAACCCTAACACTCTCCTACGGCTGAGGCTAACCCTAACCCTAACACTATCCTAGGGCTGATGCTAACCCTAACCCTAACCCTAACACTATCCTAGGGCTGATGCTAACCCTAACCCTAACCCTAACACTATCCTAGGGCTGATGCTAACCCTAACCCTAACATTATCCTAGGGCTGATGCTAACCCTAACCCTAACCCTAACACTATCCTAGGGCTGATGCTAACCCTAAGCCTAACACTATCCTAGGGCTGATGCTAACCCTAACCCTAACCCTAACGCTATCCTAGGGCGGATGCTAACCCTAACCCTAACCCTAACACTATCCTAGGGCTGATGCTAACCCTAACACTAACACTATCCTAGGGCTGATGCTAACCATAACGCTAACCCTAACACTTACCTAGGGCTGATGCTAACCCTAACCCTAACTCTAACACTATCTTAGGGCTGAGGCTAACCCTAACCCAAACACTATCCTACGGCTGATGCTAACCCTAACCCTAACCCTAACACTATCCTAAGGCTGATGCTAACCCTAACACTAACAGTATCCTGGGCCTGGTGCTAACCCTAACCCTAACCCTAACACTATCCTAGGGCTGATGCTAACCCTAACCCTAATACTATCCTAGGGCTGATGCTAACCCTAACGCTAACCCTAACACTATCCTAGGGCTGATGCTAACCCTAACCCTAACCCTAACACTATCCTAGGGCTGATGCTAACCCTAACCCTAACACTATCCTAGGCCTGATGCTAACCCTAACCCTAACACTTACACTATCCTAGGGCTGATGCTAACCCTAACCCTAACCCTAACACTCTCCTAGGGCTGATGCTAACCCTAACCCTAACACTGTCCTAGGCCTGATGCTAACCCTAACCCTAACAGTATCCTAGGGCTGATGCTAACCCTAATCCTAACCCTAACACTATCCTAGGCCTGATGCTAACCCTATCCCTAACCTTAACACTCTCCTAGGGCTGAGGCTAACCCTAACCCTAACACTATCCTAGGGCTGATGCTAACCCTAACCCTAACCCTAACAGTATCCTAAGTCTGATGCTAACCCTAGCACTCACACTATCCTAGGCCTGATGATAACCCTAACCCTAACCCTAACACTATCCTAGGCCTGATGATAACCCTAACCCTAACCCTAACACTATCCTAGGGCTGATGCTAACCCTAACCCTAATGCTATCCTAGGGCTGACGCTAACCCTAACCCTAACCCTAACACTATCCTAGGGCTGATGCTAACCCTAACGCTAAGCCTAACACTACCCTTGAACTGATGCTAACCCTAACCCTAACCCTAACACTATCCTAGGCCTGATGATAACCCTAACCCTAACCCTAACACTATCCTAGGGTTTATGTTAACCCTAACCCTAACACTATCCTAGGGCTGATGCTAACCCTAACCCTAACCCTAACACTATCCTAGGGCGGATGCTAACCCTAACCCTAACCCTAACACTATCCTAGGGCTGATGCTATCCCTAACACTAACACTATCCTAGGGCTGATTCTAACCCTAACCTTAACCCTAACACTATCCTAGGGCTGATGCTAACCCTAACCCTAACTCTAACCCTATCTTAGGGCTGAGGCTAACCCTAACCCAAACACTATCCTACGGCTGATGCTAACCCTAACCCTAACCCTAACACTATATTAAGGCTGATGCGAACCCTAACACTAACACTATCCTAGGCCTGGTGCTAACCCTAACCCTAACCCTAACACTATCCTAGGGCTGATGCTAACCCTAACCCTAATAATATCCTAGGGCTGATGCTAACTCTAACCCTAACCCTAACACTATCCTAGGGCTGATGCTAACCCTATCCCTAACCCTAACACTATCCTAGGGCTGATGCTAACCCTAACCCTAACACTATCCTAGGCCTGATGCTAAACCTAACCCTAACGCTTACACTATCCTAGGGCTGATGCTAACCCTAACCCTAACCTTAACACTATCCTAGGTCTGATGATAACCCTAAACCTAACACTATCCTAGGGCTGATCCTAACCCTAACCCTAACCCTAACATTATCCTAGGGCTGATGTTAACCCTAACCCTAACACTATCCTAGGGCTGATGCTAACCCTAACCCTAACCCTAACACTCTCCTAGGGCTGATGCTAACCGTAACCCTAACACTATCCTAGGCCTGATTCTAACCCTAACCCTAACACTATCATAGGGCTGATGCTAACCCTAACCCTAACCCTAACACTATCCTAGGGTTGATGCTAACCCTAAACCTAACACTATCCTAGGGCTGATGCTAACCCTAACACTAACACTATCCTAGGGCTGATGCTAACCATAACCCTAACCCTAACACTTACCTAGGGCTGATGCTAACCCTAACCCTAACTCTAACACTATCTTAGGGCTGAGGCTAACCCTAACCCAAACACTATCCTACGGCTGATGCTAACCCTAACCCTAACCCTAACACTATCCTAAGGCTGATGCTAACCTTAACACTAACACTATCCTGGGCCTGGTGCTAACCCTAACACTAACCCTAACACTATCCTAGGGCTGATGCTAACCCTAACCCTAATACTATCCTAGGGCTGATGCTAACCCTAACGCTAACCCTAACACTATCCTAGGGCTGATGCTAACCCTAACCCTAACCCTAACACTATCCTAGGGTTGATGCTAACCCTAACCCTAACACTATCCTAGGCCTGATGCTAACCCTAACCCTAACACTTACACTATCCTAGGGCTGATGCTAACCCTAACCCTAACCCTAACACTCTCCTAGGGCTTATGCTAACCCTAACCCTAACACTGTCCTAGGGCTGATGCTAACCCTAACCCTAACAGTATCCTAGGGCTGATGCTAACACTAACCCTAACCCTAACACTATCCTAGGCCTGATGCTAACCCTATCCCTAACCTTAACACTCTCCTAGGGCTGATGCTAACCCTAACCCTAACCCTAACCAAACAGTATCCTAAGTCTGATGCTAACCCTAGCCCTCACACTATCCTAGGCCTGATGATAACCCTAACCCTAACCTTAACACTATCCTAGGGCTGATGCTAACCCTAAACCTAACCCTAACACTATCCTAGAGCTGATGCTAACCCTAACCCTAACACTATCCTAGGCCTGATGATAACCCTAACCCTAACCCTAACACTATCCTAGGGCTGATGCTAACCCTAACCCTAATGCTATCCTAGGGCGGATGCTAACCCTAACCCTAACCCTAACACTATCCTAGGGCTGATGCTAACCCTAACGCTAAGCCTAACACTACCCTTGAACTGATGCTAACCCTAACCCTAACCCTAACACTATCCTAGGCCTGATGATAACCCTAACCCTAACCCTAACACTATCCTAGGGGTTATGTTAACCCTAACCCTAACACTATCCTAGGGCTGATGCTAACCCTAACCCTAACCCTAACAGTATCCTAGGGCGGATGCTAACCCTAACCCTAACCCTAACACTATCCTAGGGCTGATGCTAACCCTAACACTAACATTATCCTAGGGCTGATTCTAACCCTAACCCTAACCCTAACACTATCCTAGGCCTGGTGCTAACCCTAACCCTAACCCTAACACTATCCTAGGGCTGATGCTAACCCTAACCCTAATACTATCCTAGGGCTGATGCTAACCCTAACCCTAACCCTAACACTATCCTAGGGCTGATGCTAACACTATCCCTAACCCTAACACTATCTTAGGGCTGATGCTAACCCTAACTCTAACACTATCCTAGGCCTGATGCTAAACCTAACCCTAACACTTACACTATCCTAGGGCTGATGCTAACCCCCACTCTAACCTTAACACTATCCTAGGTCTGATGATAACCCTAAACCTAACACTATCCTATGGCTGATGCTAACCCTAACCCTAACCCTAACACTATCCTAGGGCTGATGTTAACCCTAACCCTAACACTATCCTAGGGCTGATGCTAACCCTAACGCTAACCCTAACACTCTCCTAGGGCTGATGCTAACCGTAACCCTAACACTATCCTAGGCCTGATTCTAACCCTAACCCTAACACTATCATAGGGCTGATGCTAACACTAACCCTAACCCTAACACTATCGTAGGCCTGATGCTAACCCTATCCCTAACCCTAACACTCTCCTACGGCTGAGGCTAACCCTAACCCTAACACTATCCTAGGGCTGATGCTAACCCTAACCCTAACCCTAACACTATCCTAGGGTTGATGCTAACCCTAAACCTAACACTATCCTAGGGCTGATGCTAACCCTAACACTAACACTATCCTAGGGCTGATGCTAACCATAACCCTAACCCTAACACTTACCTAGGGCTGATGCTAACCCTAACCCTAACTCTAACACTATCTTAGGGCTGAGGCTAACCCTAACCCAAACACTATCCTACGGCTGATGCTAACCCTAACCCTAACCCTAACACTATCCTAAGGCTGATGCTAACCTTAACACTAACACTATCCTGGGCCTGGTGCTAACCCTAACCCTAACCCTAACACTATCCTAGGGCTGATGCTAACCCTAACCCTAATACTATCCTAGGGCTGATGCTAACCCTAACGCTAACCCTAACACTATCCTAGGGCTGATGCTAACCCTAACCCTAACCCTAACACTATCCTAGGGTTGATGCTAACCCTAACCCTAACACTATCCTAGGCCTGATGCTAACCCTAACCCTAACACTTACACTATCCTAGGGCTGATGCTAACCCTAACCCTAACCCTAACACTCTCCTAGGGCTTATGCTAACCCTAACCCTAACAATGTCCTAGGGCTGATGCTAACCCTAACCCTAACAGTATCCTAGGGCTGATGCTAACACTAACCCTAACCCTAACACTATCCTAGGCCTGATGCTAACCCTATCCCTAACCTTAACACTCTCCTAGGGCTGATGCTAACCCTAACCCTAACCCTAACCAAACAGTATCCTAAGTCTGATGCTAACCCTAGCCCTCACACTATCCTAGGCCTGATGATAACCCTAACCCTAACCTTAACACTATCCTAGGGCTGATGCTAACCCTAAACCTAACCCTAACACTATCCTAGAGCTGATGCTAACCCTAACCCTAACACTATCCTAGGCCTGATGATAACCCTAACCCTAACCCTAACACTATCCTAGGGCTGATGCTAACCCTAACCCTAATGCTATCCTAGGGCGGATGCTAACCCTAACCCTAACCCTAACACTATCCTAGGGCTGATGCTAACCCTAACGCTAAGCCTAACACTACCCTTGAACTGATGCTAACCCTAACCCTAACCCTAACACTATCCTAGGCCTGATGATAACCCTAACCCTAACCCTAACACTATCCTAGGGGTTATGTTAACCCTAACCCTAACACTATCCTAGGGCTGATGCTAACCCTAACCCTAACCCTAACAGTATCCTAGGGCGGATGCTAACCCTAACCCTAACCCTAACACTATCCTAGGGCTGATGCTAACCCTAACACTAACATTATCCTAGGGCTGATTCTAACCCTAACCCTAACCCTAACACTATCCTAGGCCTGGTGCTAACCCTAACCCTAACCCTAACACTATCCTAGGGCTGATGCTAACCCTAACCCTAATACTATCCTAGGGCTGATGCTAACCCTAACCCTAACCCTAACACTATCCTAGGGCTGATGCTAACACTATCCCTAACCCTAACACTATCTTAGGGCTGATGCTAACCCTAACTCTAACACTATCCTAGGCCTGATGCTAAACCTAACCCTAACACTTACACTATCCTAGGGCTGATGCTAACCCCAACTCTAACCTTAACACTATCCTAGGTCTGATGATAACCCTAAACCTAACACTATCCTATGGCTGATGCTAACCCTAACCCTAACCCTAACACTATCCTAGGGCTGATGTTAACCCTAACCCTAACACTATCCTAGGGCTGATGCTAACCCTAACGCTAACCCTAACACTCTCCTAGGGCTGATGCTAACCGTAACCCTAACACTATCCTAGGCCTGATTCTAACCCTAACCCTAACACTATCATAGGGCTGATGCTAACACTAACCCTAACCCTAACACTATCGTAGGCCTGATACTAACCCTATCCCTAACCCTAACACTCTCCTACGGCTGAGGCTAACCCTAACCCTAACACTATCCTAGGGCTGATGCTAACCCTAACCCTAACCCTAACACTACCCTAGGGCTGATGCTAACCCTAACCCTAACACTATCCTAGGGCTGATGCTAACCCTAACCCTAACCCTAACGCTATCCTAGGGCTGATGCTAACCCTAACCCTAACCCTAACACTATCCTAGGGCTGATGCTAACCCTAACACTAACACTATCCTAGGGCTGATGCTAACCATAACGCTAACCCTAACACTTACCTAGGGCTGATGCTAACCCTAACCCTAACACTAACACTATCTTAGGGCTGAGGCTAACCCTAACCCAAACACTATCCTACGGCTGATGCTAACCCTAACCCTAACCCTAACACTATCCTAAGGCTGATGCTAACCCTAACACTAACACTATCCTGGGCCTGGTGCTAACCCTAACCCTAACCCTAACACTATCCTAGGGCTGATGCTAACCCTAACCCTAATACTATCCTAGGGCTGATGCTAACCCTAACGCTAACCCTAACACTATCCTAGGGCTGATGCTAACCCTACCCTAACCCTAACACTATCCTAGGGCTGATGCTAACCCTAACCCTAACACTATCCTAGGCCTGATGCTAACCCTAACCCTAACACTTACACTATCCTAGGGCTGATGCTAACCCTAACCCTAACCCTAACACTCTCCTAGGGCTGATGCTAACCCTAACCCTAACACTGTCCTAGTCCTGATGCTAACCCTAACCCTAACCCTAACACTATCCTAGGGCGGATGCTAACCCTAACCCTAACCCTAACACTATCCTAGGGCTGATGCTATCCCTAACACTAACACTATCCTAGGGCTGATTCTAACCCTAACCTTAACCCTAACATTATCCTAGGGCTGATGCTAACCCTAACCCTAACTCTAACACTATCTTAGGGCTGAGGCTAACCCTAACCCAAACACTATCCTACGGCTGATGCTAACCCTAACCCTAACCCTAACACTATCCTAAGGCTGATGCTAACCCTAACACTAACACTATCCTAGGCCTGGTGCTAACCCTAACCCTAACCCTAACACTATCCTAGGGCTGATGCTAACCCTAAACCTAATACTATCCTAGGGCTGATGCTAACTCTAACCCTAACCCTAACACTATCCTAGGGCTGATGCTAACCCTATCCCTAACCCTAACACTATCCTAGGGCTGATGCTAACCCTAACCCTAACACTATCCTAGGCCTGATGCTAAACCTAACCCTAACACTTACACTATCCTAGGGCTGATGCTAACCCTAACCCTAACCTTAACACTATCCTAGGTCTGATGATAACCCTAAACCTAACACTATCCGAGGGCTGATGCTAACCCTAACCCTAACCCTAACATTATCCTAGGGCTGATGTTAACCCTAACCCTAACACTATCCTAGGGCTGATGCTAACCCTAACCCTAACCCTAACACTCTCCTAGGGCTGATGCTAACCGTAACCCTAACACTATCCTAGGCCTGATTCTAACCCTAACCCTAACACTATCATAGGGCTGATGCTAACCCTAACCCTAACCCTAACACTATCCTAGCGTTGATGCTAACCCTAAACCTAACACTATCCTAGGGCTGATGCTAACCCTAAGCCTAACCCTAACACTATCCTAGGGCTGATGCTAACCCTAACCCTAACACTAACCTAGGGCTAATGCTAACCCTAACCCTAACCCTAACACTATCCTAAGTCTGATGCTAACCCTAGCCCTCACACTATCCTAGGCCTGATGATAACCCTAACCCTAACCCTAACACTATCCTTGGGTTTATGTTAACCCTAACCCTAACACTATTCTAGGGCTGATGCTAATCTTAACCCTAACCCTAACACTATCCTAGGGCGGATGCTAACCCTAACCCTAACCCTAACACTATCCTAGGGCTGAAGCTAACCCTAACCCAAACACTATCCTACGGCTGATGCTAACCCTAACCCTAACACTAACACTATCCTAAGGCTGATGCTAACCCTAACACTAACACTATCCTAGGCCTGGTGCTAACCCTAAACCTAACCCTAACACTATCCTAGGGCTGATGCTAACCCTAACCCTAATACTATCCTAGGGCTGATGCTAACCCTAACCCTAACCCTAACACTATCCTAGGGCTGATGCTAACCCTATCCCTAACCCTAACACTATCCTAGGGCTGATGCTAACCCTAACCCTAACACTATCCTAGGCCTGATGCTAACCCTAACCCTAACACTTACACTATCCTAGGGCTGATGCTAACCCTAACCCTAACCCTAACACTATCCTAGGTCTGATGATAACCCTAAACCTAACACTATCCTAGGGCTGATGCTAACCCTAACCCTAACCCTAACACTATCCTAGGGCTGATGTTAACCCTAACCCTAACACTATCCTAGGGCTGATGCTAACCCTAACCCTAACACTATCCTAGGGCTGATGCTAACCCTAACCCTAACCCTAACACTATCCTAAGTCTGATGCTAACCCTAGCCCTCACACTATCCTAGGCCTGATGATAACCCTAACTCTAACCTTAACACTATCCTAGGGCTGATGCTAACCCTAACCCTATCCCTAACACTATCCTAGAGCTGATGCTACCCCTAACCCTAACACTATCCTAGGCCTGATGATAACCCTACCCCTAACCCTAACACTATCATAGGGCTGATGCTAACCCTAACCCTAATACTATCCTAGGGCTGATGCTAACCCTAACGCTAACCCTAACACTATCCTTGAACTGATGCTAACGCTAACCCTAACCCTAACCCTAACACTATCCTAGGCCTGATGATAACCCTAACCCTAACCCTAACACTATCCTAGGGTTTATGTTAACCCTAACCCTAACACTATCCTAGGGCTGATGCTAATCTTAACCCTAACCCTAACACTATCCTAGGGCGGATGCTAACCCTAACCCTAACCCTAACACTATCCTAGGGCTGAAGCTAACCCTAACACTAACACTATCCTAGGGCTGATGCTAACCCTAACCCTAAACCTAACACTATCCTAGGGCTGATGCTAACGCTAACCCTAACTCTAACACTATCTTAGGGCTGAGGCTAACCCTAACCCAAACACTATCCTACGGCTGATGCTAACCCTAACGCTAACACTAACACTATCCTAAGGCTGATGCTAACCCTAACACTAACACTATCCTAGGCCTGGAGCTAACCCTAACCCTAACCCTAACACTATCCTAGGGCTGATGCTAACCCTAACCCTAATACTATCCTAGGGCTGATGCTAACCCTAACCCTAACCCTAACACTATCCTAGGGCTGATGCTAACCCTATCCCTAACCCTAACACTATCCTAGGGCTGATGCTAACCCTAACCCTAACACTATCCTAGGCCTGATGCTAACCCTAACCCTAACACTTACAGTATCCTAGGGCTGATGCTAACCCTAACCCTAACCCTAACACTATCCTAGGTCTGATGATAACCCTAAACCTAACACTATCTTAGGGCTGATGCTAACCCTAACCCTAACCCTAACACTATCCTAGGGCTGATGTTAACCCTAACCCTAACACTATCCTAGGGCTGATGCTAACCCTAACCCTAACCCTAACACTCTCCTAGGGCTGATGCTAACCGTAACCCTAACACTATCCTAGGCCTGATTCTAACCCTAACCCTAACACTATCATAGGGCTGATGCTAACCCTAACCCTAACCCTAACACTATCCTAGGCCTGATGCTAACCCTATACCTAACCCTAACACTCTCCTAGGGCTGAGGCTAACCCTAACCCTAACACTATCCTAGGGCTGATGCTAACCCTAACCCTAACCCTAACACTATCCTAGGGTTGATGCTAACCCTAAACCTAACACTATCCTAGGGCTGATGCTAACCCTAACCCTAACCCTAACACTATCCTAGGGCTGATGGTAACCCTAACCCTAACACTATCCTAGGGCTGATGCTAACCCTAACCCTAACCCTAACACTATCCTAGGGCTGATGCTAACCCTAACCCTAACACTAACCTAGGGCTGATGCTAACCCTAACCCTAACCCTATCACTATCCTAAGTCTGATGCTAACCCTAGCCCTCACACTAACCTAGGCCTGATGATAACCCTAACCCTAACCTTAACACTATCCTAGGGCTGATGCTAACCCTAACCCTAACCCTAACACTATCCTAGAGCTGATGCTAACCCTAACCCTAGCACTATCCTAGGCTTTATGATAACCCTAACCCTAACCCTAACACTATCCTAGGGCTGATGCTAACCGTAACCCTAACCCTAACACTATACAAGGGCTGATGCTAACCCTAACGCTAAGCCTAACACTATCCTTGAACTGATGCTAACCCTAACCCTAACCCTAACACTATCCTAGGCCTGATGATAACCCTAACCTAACCCTAACACTATCCTAGGGTTTATGTTAACCCTAACCCTAACACTATCCTAGGGCTGATGCTAACCCTAACCCTAACCCTAACGCTATCCTAGGGCGGATGCTAACCCTAACCCTAACCCTAACACTATCCTAGGGCTGATGCTAACCCTAACACTAACACTATCCTAGGGCTGATGCTAACCATAACGCTAACCCTAACACTTACCTAGGGCTGATGCTAACCCTAACCCTAACTCTAACACTATCTTAGGGCTGAGGCTAACCCTAACCCAAACACTATCCTACGGCTGATGCTAACCCTAACCCTAACCGTAACACTATCCTAAGGCTGATGCTAACCCTAACACTAACACTATCCTGGGCCTGGTGCTAACCCTAACCCTAACCCTAACACTATCCTAGGGCTGATGCTAACCCTAACCCTAATACTATCCTAGGGCTGATGCTAACCCTAACGCTAACCCTAACACTATCCTAGGGCTGATGCTAACCCTAACCCTAACCCTAACACTATCCTAGGGCTGATGCTAACCCTAACCCTAACACTATCCTAGGCCTGATGCTAACCCTAACCCTAACACTTACACTATCCTAGGGCTGATGCTAACCCTAACCCTAACCCTAACACTCTCCTAGGGCTGATGCTAACCCTAACCCTAACACTGTCCTAGGCCTGATGCTAACCCTAACCCTAACAGTATCCTAGGGCTGATGCTAACCCTAACCCTAACCCTAACACTATCCTAGGCCTGATGCTAACCCTATCCCTAACCTTAACACTCTCCTAGGGCTGAGGCTAACCCTAAAACTAACACTATCCTAGGGCTGATGCTAACCCTAACCCTAACCCTAACCCTAACAGTATCCTAAGTCTGATGCTAACCCTAGCCCTCACACTATCCTAGGCCTGATGATAACCCTAACCCTAACCTTAGCACTATCCTAGGGCTGATGCTAACCCTAACCCTAACCCTAACACTATCCTAGTGCTGATGCTAACCCTAACCCTAACACTATCCTAGGCCTGATGATAACCCTAACCCTAACCCTAACACTATCCTAGGGCTGATGCTAACCCTAACCCTAATGCTATCCTAGGGCTGATGCTAACCCTAACCCTAACCCTAACACTATCCTAGGGCTGATGCTAACCCAAACGCTAAGCCTAAAACTACCCTTGAACTGATGCTAACCCTAACCCTAACCATAACACTATCCTAGGCCTGATGATAACCCTAACCCTAACCCTAACACTATCCTAGGGTTTATGTTAACCCTAACCCTAACACTATCCTAGGGCTGATGCTAACCCTAACCCTAACCCTAACACTATCCTAGGGCGGATGCTAACCCTAACCCTAACCCTAACACTATCCTAGGGCTGATGCTAACCCTAACACTAACACTATCCTAGGGCTGATTCTAACCCTAACCTTAACCCTAACACTATCCTAGGGCTGATGCTAACCCTAACCCTAACTCTAACACTATCTTAGGGCTGAGGCTAACCCTAACCCAAACACTATCCTACGGCTGATGCTAACCCTAACCCTAACCCTAACACTATCCTAAGGCTGATGCTAACCCTAACACTAACACTATCCTAGGCCTGGTGCTAACCCTAACCCTAACCCTAACACTATCCTAGGGCTGATGCTAACCCTAACCCTAATACTATCCTAGGGCTGATGCTAACTCTAACCCTAACCCTAACACTATCCTAGGGCTGATGCTAACCCTATCCCTAACCCTAACACTATCCTAGGGCTGATGCTAACACTAACCCTAACACTATCCTAGGCCTGATGCTAAACCTAACCCTAACACTTACACTATCCTAGGGCTGATGCTAACCCTAACCCTAACCTTAACACTATCCTAGGTCTGATGATAACCCTAAACCTAACACTATCCTAGGGCTGATGCTAACCCTAACCCTAACCCTAACACTATCCTAGGGCTGATGTTAACCCTAACCCTAACACTATCCTAGGGCTGATGCTAACCCTAACCCTAACCCTAACACTCTCCTAGGGCTGATGCTAACCGTAACCCTAACACTATCCTAGGCCTGATTCTAACCCTAACCCTAACACTATCATAGGGCTGATGCTAACCCTAACCCTAACCCTAACACTATCCTAGGCCTGATGCTAACCCTATCCCTAACCCTAACACTCTCCTACGGCTGAGGCTAACCCTAACCCTAACACTATCCTAGGGCTGATGCTAACCCTAACCCTAACCCTAACACTATCCTAGGGCTGATGCTAACCCTAACCCTAACACTATCCTAGGGCTGATGCTAACCCTAACCCTAACCCTAACACTCTCCTATGGCTGATGCTAACCGTAACCCTAACACTATCCTAGGCCTGATTCTAACCCTAACCCTAACACTATCATAGGGCTGATGCTAACCCTAACCCTAACCCTAACACTATCCTAGGCCTGATGCTAACCCTATCCCTAACCCTAACACTCTCCTACGGCTGAGTCTAACCCTAACCCTAACACTATCCTAGGGCTGATGCTAACTCTAACCCTAACCCTAACACTATCCTAGGGCTGATGCTAACCCTATCCCTAACCCTAACACTATCCTAGGGCTGATGCTAACCCTAACCCTAACACTATCCTAGGCCTGATGCTAAACCTAACCCTAACACTTACACTATCCTAGGGCTGATGCTAACCCTAACACTAACCTTAACACTATCCTAGGTCTGATGATAACCCTAAACCTAACACTATCCTAGGGCTGATGCTAACCCTAACCCTAACCCTAACACTATCCTAGGGCTGATGTTAACCCTAACCCTAACACTATCCTAGGGCTGATGCTAACCCTAACCCTAACCCTAACACTCTCCTAGGGCTGATGCTAACCGTAACCCTAACACTATCCTAGGCCTGATTCTAACCCTAACCCTAACACTATCATAGGGCTGATGCTAACCCTAACCCTAACCCTAACACTATCCTAGGCCTGATGCTAACCCTATCCCTAACCCTAACACTCTCCTGCGGCTGAGGCTAACCCTAACCCTAACACTATCCTAGGGCTGATGCTAACCCTAACCCTAACCCTAACACTATCCTAGGGTTGATGCTAACCCTAAACCTAACACTATCCTAGGGCTGATGCTAACCCTAAGCCTAACATTAACACTATCCTAGGCCTGATTCTAACCCTAACCCTAACACTATCATAGGGCTGATGCTAACCCTAACCCTAACCCTAACACTATCCTAGGCCTGATGCTAACCCTATCCCTAACCCTAACACTCTCCTGCGGCTGAGGCTAACCCTAACCCTAACACTATCCTAGGGCTGATGCTCACCCTAACCCTAAGCCTAACACTATCCTAGGGCTGATGCTAACCCTAACCCTAACACTAACCTAGGGCTAATGCTAACCCTAACCCTAACCCTAACACTATCCTAAGTCTGATGCTAACCCTAGCCCTCACACTATCCTAGGCCTGATGATAACCCTAACCCTAACCTTAACACTATCCTAGGGCTGATGCTAACCCTAACCCTAACCCTAACACTATCCTAGAGCTGATGCTAACCCTAACCCTAGCACTATCCTAGGCCTGATGATAACCCTAACCCTAACCCTAACACTATCCTAGGGCTGATGCTAACCCTAACCCTAACCCTAACACTATACTAGGGCTGATGCTAACCCTAACGCTAAGCCTAACACTATCCTTGAACTGATGCTAACCCTAACTCTAACCCTAACACTATCCTAGGCCTGATGATAACCCTAACCTAACCCTAACACTATCCTAGGGTTTATGTTAACCCTAACCCTAACACTATCCTAGGGCTGATGCTAACCCTAACCCTAACCCTAACGCTATCCTAGGGCGGATGCTAACCCTAACCCTAACCCTAACACTATCCTAGGGCTGATGCTAACCCTAACACTAACACTATCCTAGGGCTGATGCTAACCATAACCCTAACCCTAACACTTACCTAGGGCTGATGCTAACCCTAACCCTAACTCTAACACTATCTTAGGGCTGAGGCTAACCCTAACCCAAACACTATCCTACGGCTGATGCTAACCCTAACCATAACCCTAACACTATCCTAAGGCTGATGCTAACCCTAACACTAACACTATCCTGGGCCTGGTGCTAACCCTAACCCTAACCCTAACACTATCCTAGGGCTGATGTTAACCCTAACCCTAATACTATCATAGGGCTGATGCTAACCCTAACGCTAACCCTAACACTATCCTATGGCTGATGCTAACCCTAACCCTAACCCTAACACTATCCTAGGGCTGATGCTAACCCTAACCCTAACACTATCCTAGGCCTGATGCTAACCCTAACCCTAACACTTACACTATCCTAGGGCTGATGCTAACCCTAACCCTAACCCTAACACTCTCCTAGGGCTGATGCTAACCCTAACCCTAACACTGTCCTAGGCCTGATGCTAACCCTAACCCTAACAGTATCCTAGGGCTGATGCTAACCCTAACCCTAACCCTAACACTATCCTAGGCCTGATGCTAACCCTATCCCTAACCTTAACACTCTCCTAGGGCTGAGGCTAACCCTAACCCTAACACTATCCTAGGGCTGATGCTAACCCTAACCCTAACCCTAACCCTAACCCTAACAGTATCCTAAGTCTGATGCTAACCCTAGCCCTCACACTATCCTAGGCCTGATGATAACCCTAACCCTAACCTTAACACTATCCTAGGGCTGATGCTAACCCTAACCCTAACCCTAACACTATCCTAGAGCTGATGCTAACCCTAACCCTAACACTATCCTAGGCCTGATGATAACCCTAACCCTAACCTTAACACTATCCTAGGGCTGATGCTAACCCTAACCCTAATGCTATCCTAGGGCTGATGCTAACCCTAACCCTAACCCTAACACTATCCTAGGGCTGATGCTAACCCTAACGCTAAGCCTAACACTACCCTTGAACTGATGCTAACCCTAACCCTAACCCTAACACTATCCTAGGCCTGATGATAACCCTAACCCTAACCCTAACACTATCCTAGGGTTTATGTTAACCCTAACCCTAACACTATCCTAGGGCTGATGCTAACCCTAACCCTAACCCTAACACTATCCTAGGGCGGATGCTAACCCTAACCCTAACCCTAACACTATCCTAGGGCTGATGCTAACCCTAACACTAACACTATCCTAGGGCTGATTCTAACCCTAACCCTAACCCTAACACTATCCTGGGGCGGATGCTAACCCTAACCCTAACTCTAACACTATCTTAGGGCTGAGGCTAACCCTAACCCAAACACTATCCTACGGCTGATGCTAACCCTAACCCTAACCCTAACACTATCCTAAGGCTGATGCTAACCCTAACACTAACACTATCCTAGGCCTGGTGCTAACCCTAACCCTAACCCTAACACTATCCTAGGGCTGATGCTAACCCTAACCCTAATACTATCCTAGGGCTGATGCTAACCCTAACCCTAACCCTAACACTATCCTAGGGCTGATGCTAACCCTATCCCTAACCCTAACACTATCCTAGGGCTGATGCTAACCCTAACTCTAACACTATCCTAGGCCTGATGCTAAACATAACCCTAACACTTACACTATCCTAGGGCTGATGCTAACCCTAACCTTAACCTTAACACTATCCTAGGTCTGATGATAACCCTAAACCTAACACTATCCTAGGGCTGATGCTAACCCTAACCCTAACCCTAACACTATCCTAGGGCTGATGTTAACCCTAACCCTAACACTCTCCTAGGGCTGATGCTAACCGTAACCCTAACACTATCCTAGGCCTGATTCTAACCCTAACCCTAACACTATCATAGGGCTGATGCTAACCCTAACCCTAACCCTAACACTATCCTAGGCCTGATGCTAACCCTATCCCTAACCCTAACACTCTCCTACGGCTGAGGCTAACCCTAACCCTAACACTATCCTAGGGCTGATGCTAACCCTAACCCTAACCCTAACACTATCCTAGGGCTGATGCTAACCATAACGCTAAGCCTAACACTACCCTTGAACTGATGCTAACCCTAACCCTAACACTGACACTATCCTAGGCCTCATGATAACCCTAACCCTAACCCTAACACTATCCTAGGGTTTATGTTAACCCTAACCCTAACACTATCCTAGGGCTGATGCTAACCCTAACCCTAACCCTAACACTATCCTAGGGCGTATGCTAACCCTAACCCTAACCCTAACACTATCCTAGGGCTGATGCTAACCCTAACACTAACACTATCCTAGGGCTGATTCTAACCCTAACCCTAACCCTAACACTATCCTAGGGCGGATGCTAACCCTAACCCTAACTCTAACACTATCTTAGGGCTGAGGCTAACCCTAACCCAAACACTATCCTACGGCTGATGCTAACCCTAACCCTAACCCTAACACTATCCTAAGGCGGATGCTAACCCTAACACTAACACTATCCTAGGCCTGGTGCTAACCCTAACCCTAACCCTAACACTATCCTAGGGCTGATGCTAACCCTAACCCTAATACTATCCTAGGGCTGATGCTAACCCTAACCCTAACCCTAACACTATCCTAGGCCTGATGCTAAACCTAACCATAACACTTACACTATCCTAGGGCTGATGCTAACCCTAACCCTAACATTAACACTATCCTAGGCCTGATGCTAACCCTATCCCTAACCTTAACACTCTCCTAGGGCTGAGGCTAACCCTAACCCTAACACTATCCTAGGGCTGATGCTAACCCTAACCCTAACCCTAACCCTAACCCTAACATTATCCTAAGTCTGATGCTAACCCTAGCCCTCACACTATCCTAGGCCTGATGATAACCCTAACTCTAACCTTAACACTATCCTAGGGCTGATGCTAACCCTAACCCTATCCCTAACACTATCCTAGAGCTGATGCTAACCCTAACACTAACACTATCCTAGGCCTGATGATAACCCAAACACTAACCCTAACACTATCATAGGGCTGATGCTAACCCTAACCCTAACACTATCCTAGGGCTGATGCTAACCCTAACGCTAACCCTAACACTATCCTTGAACTGATGATAACCCTAACCCTAACCCTAACACTATCCTAGGCCTGATGCTAACCCTATCCCTAACCCTAACACTCTCCTACGGATGAGGCTAACCCTAACCCTAACACTATCCTAGGGCTGATGCTAACCCTAACCCTAACCCTAACACTATCCTAGGGTTGATGCTAACCCTAAACCTAACACTATCCTTGGACTGATGCTAACCCTAAGCCTAACCCTAACACTATCCTAGGGCTGATGCTAACCCTAACACTAACACTATCCTAGGGCTGATGCTAACCCTAACCCTAACCCTAACACTATCCTAGGGCTGATGCTAACCCTAACCCTAACATTATCCTAGGGCTGATGCTAACCCTAACCCTAACCCTAACACTATCCTAAGTCTGATGCTAACCCTAGCCCTCACACTATCCTAGGCCTGATGATAACCCTAACCCTAACCTTAACACTATCCTAGGGCTGATGCTAACCCTAACCCTAACCCTAACACTATCCTATAGCTGATGCTAACCCTAACCCTAGCACTATCCTAGGCCTGATGATAACCCTAACCCTAACCCTAACACTATCCTTGGGTTTATGTTAACCCTAACCCTAACACTATTCTAGGGCTGATGCTAATCTTAACCCTAACCCTAACACTATCCTAGGGCGGATGCTAACCCTAACCCTAACCCTAACACTATCCTAGGGCTGAAGCTAACCCTAACCCAAACACTATCCTACGGCTGATGCTAACCCCAACCCTAACCCAAACACTATCCTACGGCTGATGCTAACCCCAACCCTAACACTAACACTATCCTAAGGCTGATGGTAACCCTAACCCTAACACTATCCTAGGCCTGATGCTAACCCTAACCCTAACACTTACACTATCCTAGGGCTGATGCTAACCCTAACGCTAACCCTAACACTATCCTAAGGCTGATGCTAACCCTAACACTAACACTATCCTAGGCCTGGTGCTAACCCTAACCCTAACCCTAACACTATCCTAGGGCTGATGCTAACCCTAACCCTAATACTATCCTAGGGCTGATGCTACCCCTAACCCTAACCCTAACACTATCCTAGGGCTGATGCTAACCCTAACCCTAACCCTAACACTATCCTAGGGTTGATGCTAACCCTAAACCTAACACTATCCTAGGGCTGATGCTAACCCTAAGCCTAACCCTAACACTATCCTAGGGCTGATGCTAACCCTAACCATAACACTATCCTAGGGCTGATGCTAACCCTAACCCTAACCCTAACACTATCCTAGGGCTGATGCTAACCCTAACCCTAACATTATCCTAGGGCTGATGCTAACCCTAACCCTAACCCTAACACTATCCTAAGTCTGATGCTAACCCTAGCCCTCACACTATCCTAGGCCTGATGATAAACCTAACCCTAACCTTAACACTATCCTAGGCCTGATTCTAAACCTAACCCTAACACTTACACTATCCTAGGGCTGATGCTAACCCTAACCCTAACCTTAACACTATCCTAGGTCTGATGATAACCCTAAACCTAACACTATCCTAGGGCTGATGCTAACCCTAACCCTAACCCTAACACTATCCTAGGGCTGATGTTAACCCTAACCCTAACACTATCCTAGGGCTGATGCTAACCCTAACCCTAACCCTAACACTCTCCTAGGGCTGATGCTAACCGTAACCCTAACACTATCCTAGGCCTGATTCTAACCCTAACCCTAACACTATCATAGGGCTGATGCTAACCCTAACCCTAACCCTAACACTATCCTAGGCCTGATGCTAACCCTATCCCTAACCCTAACACTCTCCTACGGCTGAGGCTAACCCTAACCCTAACACTATCCTAGGGCTGATGCTAACCCTAACCCTAACCATAACACTATCCTAGGGTTGATGCTAACCCTAAACCTAACACTATCCTAGGGCTGATGCTAACCCTAAGCCTAACCCTAACACTATCCTAGGGCTGATGCTAACCCTAACCCTAACACTATCCTAGGGCTGATGCTAACCCTAACCCTAACCCTAACACTATCCTAGGGCTGATGCTAACCCTAACCCTAACACTAACCTAGGGCTAATGCTAAACCTAACCCTAACCTTAACACTATCCTAGGCCTGATGCTAAACCTAACCCTAACACTTACACTATCCTAGGGCTGATGCTAACCCTAACCCTAACCTTAACACTATCCTAGGTCTGATGATAACCCTAAACCTAACACTATCCTAGGGCTGATGCTAACCCTAACCCTAACCCTAACACTATCCTAGGGCTGATGTGAACCCTAACCCTAACACTATCCTAGGGCTGATGCTAACCCTAAGCCTAACCCTAACACTCTCCTAGGGCTGATGCTAACCGTAACCCTAACACTATCCTAGGCCTGATTCTAACCCTAACCCTAACACTATCATAGGGCTGATGATAACCCTAACCCTAACCCTAACCCTAACACTATCCTAGGCCTGATGCTAACCCTATCCCTAACCCTAACACTCTCCTACGGCTGAGGCTAACCCTAACCCTAACACTATCCTAGGGCTGATGATAACCCTAACCCTAACCCTAACACTATCCTAGGGTTGATGCTAACCCTAAACCTAACACTATCCTAGGGCTGATGCTAACCCTAAGCCTAACCCTAACACTATCCTAGGGCTGATGCTAACCCTAACCCTAACACTATCCTAGGGCTGATGCTAACCCTAACCCTAACCCTAACACTATCCTAGGGCTGATGCTAACCCTAACTCTAACACTATCCTAGGCCTGATACTAAACCTAACCCTAACACTTACACTATCCTAGGGCTGATGCTAACCCTAACCCTAACCTTAACACTATCCTAGGTCTGATGATAACCCTAAACCTAACACTATCCTAGGGCTGATGCTAACCCTAACCCTAACCCTAACACTATCCTAGGGCTGATGTTAACCCTAACCCTAACACTATCCTAGGGCTGATGCTAACCCTAACCCTAACCCTAACACTCTCCTAGGGCTGATGCTAACCGTAACACTAACACTATCCTAGGCCTGATTCTAACCCTAACCCTAACACTATCATAGGGCTGATGCTAACCCTAACCCTAACCCTAACACTATCCTAGGCCTGATGCTAACCCTATCCCTAACCCTAACACTCTCCTACGGCTGAGGCTAACCCTAACCCCAACACTATAGTAGGGCTGATGCTAACCCTAACCCTAACCCTAACACTATCCTAGGGTTGATGCTAACCCTAAACCTAACACTATCCTAGGGCTGATGCTAACCCTAAGCCTAACCCTAACACTATCCTAGGGCTGATGCTAACCCTAATCCTAACACTATCCTAGGGCTGATGCTAACACTAACCCTAACCCTAACACTATCCTAGGGCTGATGCTAACCCTAACCCTAACATTATCCTAGGGCTGCTGCTAACCCTAACCCTAACCCTAACACTATCCTAAGTCTGATGCTAACCCTAGCCCTCACACTATCCTAGGCCTGATGATAACCCTAACCCTAACCTTAACACTATCCTAGGCCTGATGCTAAACCTAACCCTAACACTTACACTATCCTAGGGCTGCTGCTAACCGTAACCCTAACCTTAACACTATCCTAGGTCTGATGATAACCCTAAACCTAACACTATCCTAGGGCTGATGCTAACCCTAACCCTAACCCTAACACTATCCTAGGGCTGATGTTAACCCTAACCCTAACACTATCCTAGGGCTGATGCTAACCCTAACCCTAACCCTAACACTCTCCTAGGGCTGATGCTAACCGTAACCCTAACACTATCCTAGGCCTGATTTTAACAATAACCCTAACACTATCATAGGGCTGCTGCTAACCCTAACCCTAACCTTAACACTATCCTAGGTCTGATGATAACCCTAAACCTAACACTATCCTAGGGCTGATGCTAACCCTAACCCTAACCCTAACACTATCCTAGGGCTGATGTTAACCCTAACCCTAACACTCTCCTACGGCTGAGGCTAACCCTAACCCTAACACTATCCTAGGGCTGATGGTAACCCTAACCCTAACCCTAACACTATCCTAGGGTTGATGCTAACCCTAAACCTAACACTATCCTAGGGCTGATGCTAACCCTAAGCCTAACCCTAACACTATCCTAGGGCTGATGCTAACCCTAACCCTAACAGTATCCTAGGGCTGATGCTAAACCTAAACCTAACCCTAACACTATCCTAGGGCTGATGCTAACCCTAACCCTAACACTAACCTAGGGCTAATGCTAACCCTAACCCTAACCCTAACACTATCCTAAGTCTGATGCTAACCCTAGCCCTCACACTATCCTAGGCCTGATGATAACCCTAACCCTAACCTTAACACTATCCTAGGGCTGATGCTAACCCTAACCCTAACCCTAACACTATCCTAGAGCTGATGCTAACCCTAACCCTAGCACTATCCTAGGCCTGATGCTAACCCTATCCCTAACCCTAACACTCTCCTACGGCTGAGGCTAACCCTAACCCTAAAACTATCCTAGGGCTGATGCTAACCCTAACCCTAACCCTAACACTATCCTAGGGTTGATGCTAACCCTAAACCTAACACTATCCTAGGGCTGATGCTAACCCTAAGCGTAACCCTAACACTATCCTAGGGCTGATGCTAACCCTAACCCTAACACTATCCTAGGGCTGATGCTAACCCTATCCCTAACCCTAACACTATCCTAGGGCTGATGCTAACCCTAACCCTAACATTATCCTAGGGCTGATGCTAACCCTAACCCTAACCCTAACCTATCCTAAGTCTGATGCTAACCCTAGCCCTCACACTATCCTAGGCCTGATGATAACCCTAACCCTAACCTTAACACTATCCTAGGGCTGATGCTAACCCTAACCCTAACCCTAACACTATCCTAGAGCTGATGCTAACCCTAACCCTAGCATTATCCTAGGCCTGATGATAACCGTAACCCTAACCCTAACACTATCCTAGGGCTGATGCTAACCCTAACGCTAAGCCTAACACTATCCTTGAACTGATGCTAACCCTAACCCTAACCCTAACACTCTCCTAGGCCTGATGATAACCCTAACCTAACCCTAACACTATCCTAGGGTTTATGTTAACCCTAACCCTAACACTATCCTAGGGCTGATGCTAACCCTAACCCTAACCCTAACACTATCCTAGGGCGGATGCTAACCCTAACCCTAACCCTAACACTATCCTAGGGCTGATGCTAACCCTAACACTAACACTATCCTAGGGCTGATGCTAACCATAACCCTAACCCTAACACTATCCTAGGGCTGATGCTAACCCTAACCCTAACTCTAACACTATCTTAGGGCTGAGGCTAACCCTAACCCAAACACTATCCTACGGCTGATGCTAACCCTAACCCTAACCCTAACACTATCCTAAGGCTGATGCTAACCCTAACCCTAACTCTAACACTATCTTAGGGCTGAGGCTAACCCTAACCCAAACACTATCCTACGGCTGATGCTAACCCTAACCCTAACCCTAACACTATCCTAAGGCTGATGCTAACCCCAACCCTAACACTGTCCTAGGCCTGATGCTAACCCTAACCCTAACAGTATCCTAGGGCTGATGCTAACCCTAACCCTAACCCTAACACTATCCTAGGCCTGATGCTAACCCTATCCCTAACCTTAACACTCTCCTAGGGCTGAGGCTAACCCTAACCCTATCACTATCCTAGGGCTGATGCTAACCCTAACCCTAACCCTAACAGTATCCTAAGTCTGATGCTAACCCTAGCCCTCACACTATCCTAGGCCTGATGATAACCCTAACCCTAACCTTAACACTATCCTAGGGCTGATGCTAACCCTAACCCTAACCCTAACACTATCCTAGAGCCGATGCTAACCCTAACCCTAACACTATCCTAGGCCTGATGATAACCCTAACCCTAACCCTAACACTATCCTAGGGCTGATGCTAACCCTAAACCTAACGCTATCCTAGGGCTGATGCTAACCCTAACCCTAACCCTAACACTATCCTAGGGCTGATGCTAACCCTAACGCTAAGCCTAACACTATCCTAGGGCTGATGCTAACCCTAACCCTAACACTATCCTAGGCCTGATGCTAACCCTAACCCTAACACTTACACTATCCTAGGGCTGATGCTAACCCTAACCCTAACCCTAACACTATCCTAGGTCTGATGATAACCCTAAACCTAACACTATCCTAGGGCTGATGCTCACCCTAACCCTAACCCTAACACTGTCCTAGGGCTGATGTTAACCCTAACCCTAACACTATCCTAGGGCTGATGCTAACCTTAACCCTAACACTATCCTAGGGCTGATGCTAACCCTAACCCTAACCCTAACACTATCCTAAGTCTGATGCTAACCCTAGCCCTCACACTATCCTAGGCCTGATGATAACCCTAACTCTAACCTTAACACTATCCTAGGGCTGATGCTAACCCTAACCCTATCCCTAACACTATCCTAGAGCTGATGCTAACCCTAACCCTAACACTATCCTAGGCCTGATGATAACCCTAACCCTAACCCTAACACTATCATAGGGCTGATGCTAACCCTAACCCTAACACTATCCTAGGGCTGATGCTAACCCTAACGCTAACCCTAACACTATCCTTGAACTGATGCTAACCCTAACCCTAACCCTAACCCTAACACTATCCTAGGCCTGATGATAACCCTAACCCTAACCCTAACACTATCCTAGGGTTTATGTTAACCCTAACCCTAACACTATCCTAGGGCTGATGCTAATCTTAACCCTAACCCTAACACTATCGTAGGGCGGATGCTAACCCTAACCCTAACCCTAACACTATCCTAGGGCTGAAGCTAACCCTAACACTAACACTATCCTAGGGCTGATGCTAACCCTAACCCTAAACCTAACACTATCCTAGGGCTGATGCTAACCCTAACCCTAACTCTAACACTATCTTAGGGCTGAGGCTAACCCTAACCCAAACACTATCCTACGGCTGATGCTAACCCTAACGCTAACCCTAACACTATCCTAAGGCTGATGCTAACCCTAACACTAACACTATCCTAGGCCTGGTGCTAACCCTAACCCTAACCCTAACACTATCCTAGGGCTGATGCTAACCCTAACCCTAATACTATCCTAGGGCTGATGCTAACCCTAACCCTAACCCTAACACTATCCTAGGGCTGATGCTAACCCTAACCCTAACCCTAACACTATCCTAGGGTTGATGCTAATCCTAAACCTAACGCTATCCTAGGGCTGATGCTAACTCTAAGCCTAACCCTAACACTATCCTAGGGCTGATGCTAACCCTAACCATAACACTATCCTAGGGCTGATGCTAACCCTAACCCTAACCCTAACACTATCCTAGGGCTGATGCTAACTCTAACCCTAACATTATCCTAGGGCTGATGCTAACCCTAACCCTAACCCTAACACTATCCTAAGTCTGATGCTAACCATAGCCCTCACACTATCCTAGGCCTGATGATAACCCTAACCCTAACCTTAACACAATCCTAGGCCTGATGCTAAACCTAACCCTAACACTTACACTATCCTAGGGCTGATGCTAACCCTAACCCTAACCTTAACACTATCCTAGGTCTGATGATAACCCTAAACCTAACACTATCCTAGGGCTGATGCTAACCCTATCCCTAACCCTAACACTATCCTAGGGCTGATGTTAACCCTAATCCTAACACTATCCTAGGGCTGATGCTAACCCTAACCCTAACCCTAACACTCTCCTAGGGCTGATGCTAACCGTAACCCTAACACTATCCTAGGCCTGATTCTAACCCTAACCCTAACACTATCATAGGGCTGATGCTAACCCTAACCCTAACCCTAACACTATCCTAGGCCTGATGCTAACCCTATCCCTAACCCTAACATTCTCCTACGGCTGAGGCTAACACTAACCCTAACACTATCCTAGGGCTGATGCTAACCCTAACCCTAACCCTAACACTATCCTAGGGCTGATGCTAACCCTAACCCTAACACTAACCTAGGGCTAATGCTAAACCTAACCCTAACCTTAACACTATCCTAGGCCTGATGCTAAACCTAACCCTAACACTTACACTATCCTAGGGCTGATGCTAACCCTAACCCTAACCTTAACACTATCCTAGGTCTGATGATAACCCTAAACCTAACACTATCCTAGGGCTGATGCTAACCCTAACCCTAACCCTAACACTATCCTAGGGCTGATGTTAACCCTAACCCTAACACTATCCTAGGGCTGATGCTAACCCTAACCCTAACCCTAACACTCTCCTAGGGCTGATGCTAACCGTAACCCTAACACTATCCTAGGCCTGATTCTAACCCTAACCCTAACACTATCATAGGGCTGATGCTAACCCTAACCCTAACCCTAACACTATCCTAGGCCTGATGCTAACCCTATCCCTAACCCTAACACTCTCCTACGGCTGAGGCTAACCCTAACCCGAACACTATCCTAGGGCTGATGCTAACCCTAACCCTAACCCTAACACTATCCTAGGGTTGATGCTAACCCTAAACCTAACACTATCCTAGGGCTGATGCTAACCCTAAGCCTAACCCTAACACTATCCTAGGGCTGATGCTAACCCTAACCCTAACACTATCCTAGGGCTGATGCTAACCCTAACCCTAACCCTAACACTATCCTAGGGCTGATGCTAACCCTAACTCTAACAATATCCTAGGCCTGATACTAAACTTAACCCTAACACTTACACTATCCTAGGGCTGATGCTAACCCTAACCCTAACCTTAACACTATCCTAGGTCTGATGATAACCCTAAACCTAACACTATCCTAGGGCTGATGCTAACCCTAACCCTAACCCTAACACTATCCTAGGGCTGATGTTAACCCTAACCCTAACACTATCCTAGGGCTGATGCTAACCCTAACCCTAACCCTAACACTCTCCTAGGGCTGATGCTAACCGTAACCCTAACATTATCCTAGGCCTGATTCTAACCCTAACCCTAACACTATCATAGGGCTGATGCTAACCCTAACCCTAACCCTAACACTATCCTAGGCCTGATGCTAACCCTATCCCTAACCCTAACACTCTCCTACGGCTGAGGCTAACCCTAACCCTAACACTATCCTAGGGCTGATGCTAACCCTAACCCTAACCCTAACACTGTCCTAGGGTTGATGCTAACCCTAAACCTAACACTATCCTAGGGCTGATGCTAACCCTAAGCCTAACCCTAACACTATCCTAGGGCTGATGCTAACCCTAATCCTAACACTATCCTAGGGCTGATGCTAACACTAACCCTAACCCTAACACTATCCTAGGGCTGATGCTAACCCTAACCCTAACATTATCCTAGGGCTGCTGCTAACCCTAACCCTAACCCTAACACTATCCTAAGTCTGATGCTAACCCTAGCCCTCACACTATCCTAGGCCTGATGATAACCCTAACCCTAACCTTAACACTATCCTAGGCCTGATGCTAAACCTAACCCTAACACTTACACTATCCTAGGGCTGCTGATAACCCTAACCCTAACCTTAACACTATCCTAGGTCTGATGATATCCCTAAACCTAACACTATCCTAGAGCTGATGCTAACCCTAACCCTAACCCTAACACTATCCTAGGGCTGATGTTAACCCTAACCCTAACACTATCCTAGGGCTGATGCTAACCCTAACCCTAACCCTAACACTCTCCTAGGGCTGATGCTAACCGTAACCCTAACACTATCCTAGGCCTGATTCTAACCCTAACCCTAACACTATCATAGGGCTGATGCTAACCCTAACCCTAACCCTAACACTATCCTAGGCCTGATGCTAACCCTATCCCTAACCCTAACACTCTCCTACGGCTGAGGCTAACCCTAACCCTAACACTATCCTAGGGCTGATGCTAACCCTAACCCTAACCCTAACACTATCCTAGGGTTGATGCTAACCCTAAACCTAACACTATCCTAGGGCTGATGCTAACCCTAAGCCTAACCCTAACACTATCCTAGGGCTGATGCTAACCCTAACCCTAACAGTATCCTAGGGCTGATGCTAACCCTAACCCTAACCCTAACACTATCCTAGGGCTGATGCTAACCCTAACCCTAACACTAACCTAGGGCTAATGCTAACCCTAACCCTAACCCTAACACTATCCTAAGTCTGATGCTAACCCTAGCCCTCACACTATCCTAGGCCTGATGATAACCCTAACCCTAACCTTAACACTATCCTAGGGCTGATGCTAACCCTAACCCTAACCCTAACACTATCCTATAGCTGATGCTAACCCTAACCCTAGCACTATCCTAGGCCTGATGCTAACCCTATCCCTAACCCTAACACTCTCCTACGGCTGAGGCTAACCCTAACCCTAAAACTATCCTAGGGCTGATGCTAACCCTAACCCTAACCCTAACACTATCCTAGGGTTGATGCTAACCCTAAACCTAACACTATCCTAGGGCTGATGCTAACCCTAAGCCTAACCCTAACACTATCCTAGGGCTGATGCTAACCCTAACCCTAACACTATCCTAGGGTTGAAGCTAACCCTAACCCTAACCCTAACACTATCCTAGGGCTGATGCTAACCCTAACCCTAACATTATCCTAGGGCTGATGCTAACCCTAACCCTAACCCTAACACTATCCTAAGTCTGATGCTAACCCTAGCCCTCACACTATCCTAGGCCTGATGATAACCCTAACCCTAACCTTAACACTATCCTAGGGCTGATGCTAACCCTAACCCTAACCCTAACACTATCCTAGGCCTGATGATAACCCTAACCCTAGCATTATCCAAGGCCTGATGATAACCGTAACCCTAACCCTAACACTATCCTAGGGATGATGCTAACCGTAACGCTAAGCCTAACACTATCCTTGAACTGATGCTAACCCTAACCCTAACCCTAACACTCTCCTAGGCCTGATGATAACCCTAACCTAACCCTAACACTATCCTAGGGTTTATGTTAACCCTAACCCTAACACTATCCTAGGGCTGATGCTAACCCTAACCCTAACCCTAACACTATCCTAGGGCGGATGCTAACCCTAACCCTAACCCTAACACTATCCTAGGGCTGATGCTAACCCTAACACTGACACTATCCTAGGGCTGATGCTAACCATAACCCTAACCCTAACACTATCCTAGGGCTGATGCTAACCCTAACCCTAACTCTAACACTATCTTAGGGCTGAGGCTAACCCTAACCCAAACACTATCCTACGGCTGATGCTAACCCTAACCCTAACCCTAACACTATCCTAAGGCTGATGCTAACCCTAACACTAACACTATCCTAGGCCTGATGCTAACCCTAACCCTAACACTTACACTATCCTAGGCTGATGCTAACCCTAACCCTAACCCTAACACTCTCCTAGGGCTGATGCTAACCCTAACCCTAACACTGTCCTAGGCCTGATGCTAACCCTAACCCTAACAGTATCCTAGGGCTGATGCTAACCCTAACCCTAACCCTAACACTATCCTAGGCCTGATGCTAACCCTATCCCTAACCTTAACACTCTCCTAGGGCTGAGGCTAACCCTAACCCTAACACTATCCTAGGGCTGATGCTAACCCTAACCCTAACCCTAACAGTATCCTAAGTCTGATGCTAACCCTAGCCCTAACACTATCCTAGGCCTGATGATAACCCTAACCCTAACCTTAACACTATCCTAGGGCTGATGCTAACCGTAACCCTAACCCTAACACTATCCTTGAGCCGATGCTAACCCTAACCCTAACACTATCATAGGCCTGATGATAACCCTAACCCTAACCCTAACGCTATCCTAGGGCTGATGCTAACCCTAACCCTAACCCTAACACTATCCTAGGGCTGATGCTATCCCTAACCCTAACACTATCCTAGGGCTGATGCTAACCCTAACCCTAACCCTAACACTATCCTAGGGCTGATGCTAACCCTAACTCTAACACTATCCTAGGCCTGATACTAAACCTAACCCTAACACTTACACTATCCTAGGGCTGATGCTAACCCTAACCCTAACCTTAACACTATCCTAGGTCTGATGATAACCCTAAACCTAACACTATCCTAGGGCTGATGCTAACCCTAACCCTAACCCTAACACTATCCTAGGGCTGATGTTAACCCTAACCCTAACACTATCCTAGGGCTGATGCTAACCCTAACCCTAACCCTAACACTCTCCTAGGGCTGATGCTAACCGTAACCCTAACATTATCCTAGGCCTGATTCTAACCCTAACCCTAACACTATCATAGGGCTGATGCTAACCCTAACCCTAACCCTAACACTATCCTAGGCCTGATGCTAACCCTATCCCTAACCCTAACACTCTCCTACGGCTGAGGCTAACCCTAACCCTAACACTATCCTAGGGCTGATGCTAACCCTAACCCTAACCCTAACACTGTCCTAGGGTTGATGCTAACCCTAAACCTAACACTATCCTAGGGCTGATGCTAACCCTAAGCCTAACCCTAACACTATCCTAGGGCTGATGCTAACCCTAATCCTAACACTATCCTAGGGCTGATGCTAACACTAACCCTAACCCTAACACTATCCTAGGGCTGATGCTAACCCTAACCCT
The DNA here is from genome assembly GCF_020740605.2 of Lemur catta. Taxonomy (NCBI): domain Eukaryota; kingdom Metazoa; phylum Chordata; class Mammalia; order Primates; family Lemuridae; genus Lemur; species Lemur catta. Next base: position 705,463 of record NW_025423861.1, on the reverse strand, counting down.
AACATTATCCTAGGGCTGCTGCTAACCCTAACCCTAACCCTAACACTATCCTAAGTCTGATGCTAACCCTAGCCCTCACACTATCCTAGGCCTGATGATAACCCTAACCCTAACCTTAACACTATCCTAGGCCTGATGCTAAACCTAACCCTAACACTTACACTATCCTAGGGCTGCTGATAACCCTAACCCTAACCTTAACACTATCCTAGGTCTGATGATATCCCTAAACCTAACACTATCCTAGAGCTGATGCTAACCCTAACCCTAACCCTAACACTATCCTAGGGCTGATGTTAACCCTAACCCTAACACTATCCTAGGGCTGATGCTAACCCTAACCCTAACCCTAACACTCTCCTAGGGCTGATGCTAACCGTAACCCTAACACTATCCTAGGCCTGATTCTAACCCTAACCCTAACACTATCATAGGGCTGATGCTAACCCTAACCCTAACCCTAACACTATCCTAGGCCTGATGCTAACCCTATCCCTAACCCTAACACTCTCCTACGGCTGAGGCTAACCCTAACCCTAACACTATCCTAGGGCTGATGCTAACCCTAACCCTAACCCTAACACTATCCTAGGGTTGATGCTAACCCTAAACCTAACACTATCCTAGGGCTGATGCTAACCCTAAGCCTAACCCTAACACTATCCTAGGGCTGATGCTAACCCTAACCCTAACAGTATCCTAGGGCTGATGCTAACCCTAACCCTAACCCTAACACTATCCTAGGGCTGATGCTAACCCTAACCCTAACACTAACCTAGGGCTAATGCTAACCCTAACCCTAACCCTAACACTATCCTAAGTCTGATGCTAACCCTAGCCCTCACACTATCCTAGGCCTGATGATAACCCTAACCCTAACCTTAACACTATCCTAGGGCTGATGCTAACCCTAACCCTAACCCTAACACTATCCTATAGCTGATGCTAACCCTAACCCTAGCACTATCCTAGGCCTGATGCTAACCCTATCCCTAACCCTAACACTCTCCTACGGCTGAGGCTAACCCTAACCCTAAAACTATCCTAGGGCTGATGCTAACCCTAACCCTAACCCTAACACTATCCTAGGGTTGATGCTAACCCTAAACCTAACACTATCCTAGGGCTGATGCTAACCCTAAGCCTAACCCTAACACTATCCTAGGGCTGATGCTAACCCTAACCCTAACACTATCCTAGGGTTGAAGCTAACCCTAACCCTAACCCTAACACTATCCTAGGGCTGATGCTAACCCTAACCCTAACATTATCCTAGGGCTGATGCTAACCCTAACCCTAACCCTAACACTATCCTAAGTCTGATGCTAACCCTAGCCCTCACACTATCCTAGGCCTGATGATAACCCTAACCCTAACCTTAACACTATCCTAGGGCTGATGCTAACCCTAACCCTAACCCTAACACTATCCTAGGCCTGATGATAACCCTAACCCTAGCATTATCCAAGGCCTGATGATAACCGTAACCCTAACCCTAACACTATCCTAGGGATGATGCTAACCGTAACGCTAAGCCTAACACTATCCTTGAACTGATGCTAACCCTAACCCTAACCCTAACACTCTCCTAGGCCTGATGATAACCCTAACCTAACCCTAACACTATCCTAGGGTTTATGTTAACCCTAACCCTAACACTATCCTAGGGCTGATGCTAACCCTAACCCTAACCCTAACACTATCCTAGGGCGGATGCTAACCCTAACCCTAACCCTAACACTATCCTAGGGCTGATGCTAACCCTAACACTGACACTATCCTAGGGCTGATGCTAACCATAACCCTAACCCTAACACTATCCTAGGGCTGATGCTAACCCTAACCCTAACTCTAACACTATCTTAGGGCTGAGGCTAACCCTAACCCAAACACTATCCTACGGCTGATGCTAACCCTAACCCTAACCCTAACACTATCCTAAGGCTGATGCTAACCCTAACACTAACACTATCCTAGGCCTGATGCTAACCCTAACCCTAACACTTACACTATCCTAGGCTGATGCTAACCCTAACCCTAACCCTAACACTCTCCTAGGGCTGATGCTAACCCTAACCCTAACACTGTCCTAGGCCTGATGCTAACCCTAACCCTAACAGTATCCTAGGGCTGATGCTAACCCTAACCCTAACCCTAACACTATCCTAGGCCTGATGCTAACCCTATCCCTAACCTTAACACTCTCCTAGGGCTGAGGCTAACCCTAACCCTAACACTATCCTAGGGCTGATGCTAACCCTAACCCTAACCCTAACAGTATCCTAAGTCTGATGCTAACCCTAGCCCTAACACTATCCTAGGCCTGATGATAACCCTAACCCTAACCTTAACACTATCCTAGGGCTGATGCTAACCGTAACCCTAACCCTAACACTATCCTTGAGCCGATGCTAACCCTAACCCTAACACTATCATAGGCCTGATGATAACCCTAACCCTAACCCTAACGCTATCCTAGGGCTGATGCTAACCCTAACCCTAACCCTAACACTATCCTAGGGCTGATGCTATCCCTAACGCTAAGCCTAACACTATCCTAGGGCTGATGCTAACCCTAACCCTAACCCTAACACTATCCTAGGCCTGATGATAACCCTAACCCTAACCCTAACACTATCCTAGGGTTTATGTTAACCCTAACCCTAACACTATCATAGGGCTGATGCTAACCCTAACCCTAACCCTAACACTATCCTAGGGCGGATGCTAACCCTAACCCTAACCCTAACACTATCCTAGGGCTGATGCTAACCCTAACACTAACACTATCCTAGGGCTGATTCTAACCCTAACCCTAACCCTAACACTACCCTAGGGCTGATGCTAACCCTAACCCTAACTCTAACACTATCTTAGGGCTGAGGCTAACCCTAACCCAAACACTATCCTACGGCTGATGCTAACCCTAACCCTAACCCTAACACTATCCTAAGGCTGATGCTAACCCTAACACTAACACTATCCTGGGCCTGGTGCTAACCCTATCCCTAACCCTAACACTATCCTAGGGCTGATGCTAACCCTAACCCTAATACTATCCTAGGGCTGATGCTAACCCTAACCCTAACCCTAACACTCTCCTAGGGCTGATGCTAACCCTAACCCTAACCCTAACACTATCCTAGGCCTGATGCTAACCCTAACCCTAACACTTACACTATCCTAGGGCTGATGCTAACCCTAACCCTAACCCTAACACTATCCTAGGTCTGATGCTAACCCTAAACCTAACACTGTCCTAGGGCTGATGCTAACCCTAACCCTAACCCTAACACTATCCTAGGGCTGATGTTAACCCTAACCCTATCACTATCCTAGGGCTGATGCTAACCCTAACCCTAACCCTAACACTATCCTAGGCCTGAAGCTAACCCTAACACTAACACTATCCTAGGGCTGATGCTAACCCTAACCCTAACTCTAACACTATCTTAGGGCTGAGGCTAACCCTAACCCAAACACTATCCTACGGCTGATGCTAACCCTAACGCTATCCCTAACACTATCCTAAGGCTGATGCTAACCCTAACACTAACACTATCCTAGGCCTGGTGCTAACCCTAACCCTAACCCTAACACTATCCTAGGGCTGATGCTAACCCTAACCCTAATACTATCCTAGGGCTGATGCTAACCCTAACCCTAACCCTAACACTATCCTAGGGCTGATGCTAACCCTATCCCTAACCCTAACACTATCCTAGGGCTGATGCTAACCCTAACCCTAACACTATCCTAGGCCTGATGCTAACCCTAACCCTAACACTTACACTATCCTAGGGCTGACGCTAACCCTAACCCTAACCCTAACACTATCCTAGGTCTGATGATAACCCTAAACCTAACACTATCCTAGGGCTGATGCTAACCCTAACCCTAACCCTAACACTATCCTAGGGCTGATGTTAACCCTAACCCTAACACTATCCTAGGGCTGATGCTAACCCTAACCCTAACCCTAACACTCTCCTAGGGCTGATGCTAACCGTAACCCTAACATTATCCTAGGCCTGATTCTAACCCTAACCCTAACACTATCATAGGGCTGATGCTAACCCTAACCCTAACCCTAACACTCTCCTAGGGCTGATGCTAACCGTAACCCTAACACTATCCTAGGCCTGATGCTAACCCTAACCCTAACACTATCATAGGGCTGATGCTAACCCTATCCCTAACCCTAACACTCTCCTACGGCTGAGGCTAACCCTAACCCTAACACTATCCTAGGGCTGATGCTAACCCTAACCCTAACCCTAACACTATCCTAGGGTTGATGCTAACCCTAAACCTAACACTATCCTAGGGCTGATGCTAAACCTAACCCTAACACTTACACTATCCTAGGGCTGCTGCTAACCCTAACCCTAACCTTAACACTATCCTAGGTCTGATGATATCCCTAAACCTAACACTATCCTAGAGCTGATGCTAACCCTAACCCTAACCCTAACACTATCCTAGGGCTGATGTTAACCCTAACCCTAACACTATCCTAGGGCTGATGCTAACCCTAACCCTAACCCTAACACTCTCCTAGGGCTGATGCTAACCGTAACCCTAACACTATCCTAGGCCTGATTCTAACCCTAACCCTAACACTATCATAGGGCTGATGCTAACCCTAACCCTAACCCTAACACTATCCTAGGCCTGATGCTAACCCTATCCCTAACCCTAACACTCTCCTACGGCTGAGGCTAACCCTAACCCTAACACTATCCTAGGGCTGATGCTAACCCTAACCCTAACCCTAACACTATCCTAGGGTTGATGCTAACCCTAAACCTAACACTATCCTAGGGCTGATGCTAACCCTAAGCCTAACCCTAACACTATCCTAGGGCTGATGCTAACCCTAACCCTAACAGTATCCTAGGGCTGATGCTAACCCTAACCCTAACCCTAACACTATCCTAGGGCTGATGCTAACCCTAACCCTAACACTAACCTAGGGCTAATGCTAACCCTAACCCTAACCCTAACACTATCCTAAGTCTGATGCTAACCCTAGCCCTCACACTATCCTAGGCCTGATGATAACCCTAACCCTAACCTTAACACTATCCTAGGGCTGATGCTAACCCTAACCCTAACCCTAACACTATCCTATAGCTGATGCTAACCCTAACCCTAGCACTATCCTAGGCCTGATGCTAACCCTATCCCTAACCCTAACACTCTCCTACGGCTGAGGCTAACCCTAACCCTAAAACTATCCTAGGGCTGATGCTAACCCTAACCCTAACCCTAACACTATCCTAGGGTTGATGCTGACCCTAAACCTAACACTATCCTAGGGCTGATGCTAACCCTAAGCCTAACCCTAACACTATCCTAGGGCTGATGCTAACCCTAACCCTAACACTATCCTAGGGCTGATGCTAACCCTAACCCTAACCCTAACACTATCCTAGGGCTGATGCTAACCCTAACCCTAACATTATCCTAGGGCTGATGCTAACCCTAACCCTAACCCTAACACTATCCTAAGTCTGATGCTAACCTTAGCCCTCACACTATCCTAGGCCTGATGATAACCCTAACCCTAACCTTAACACTATCCTAGGGCTGATGCTAACCCTAACCCTAACCCTAACACTATCCTAGGCCTGATGATAACCCTAACCCTAGCATTATCCAAGGCCTGATGATAACCGTAACCCTAACCCTAACACTATCCTAGGGATGATGCTAACCGTAACGCTAAGCCTAACACTATCCTTGAACTGATGCTAACCCTAACCCTAACCCTAACACTCTCCTAGGCCTGATGATAACCCTAACCTAACCCTAACACTATCCTAGGGTTTATGTTAACCCTAACCCTAACACTATCCTAGGGCTGATGCTAACCCTAACCCTAACCCTAACACTATCCTAGGGCGGATGCTAACCCTAACCCTAACCCTAACACTATCCTAGGGCTGATGCTAACCCTAACACTGACACTATCCTAGGGCTGATGCTAACCATAACCCTAACCCTAACACTATCCTAGGGCTGATGCTAACCCTAACCCTAACTCTAACACTATCTTAGGGCTGAGGCTAACCCTAACCCAAACACTATCCTACGGCTGATGCTAACCCTAACCCTAACCCTAACACTATCCTAAGGCTGATGCTAACCCTAACACTAACACTATCCTAGGCCTGATGCTAACCCTAACCCTAACACTTACACTATCCTAGGGCTGATGCTAACCCTAACCCTAACCCTAACACTCTCCTAGGGCTGATGCTAACCCTAACCCTAACACTGTCCTAGGCCTGATGCTAACCCTAACCCTAACAGTATCCTAGGGCTGATGCTAACCCTAACCCTAACCCTAACACTATCCTAGGCCTGATGCTAACCCTATCCCTAACCTTAACACTCTCCTAGGGCTGAGGCTAACCCTAACCCTAACACTATCCTAGGGCTGATGCTAACCCTAACCCTAACCCTAACAGTATCCTAAGTCTGATGCTAACCCTAGCCCTAACACTATCCTAGGCCTGATGATAACCCTAACCCTAACCTTAACACTATCCTAGGGCTGATGCTAACCCTAACCCTAACCCTAACACTATCCTAGAGCCGATGCTAACCCTAACCCTAACACTATCCTAGGCCTGATGATAACCCTAACCCTAACCCTAACACTATCCTAGGGCTGATGCTAACCCTAACCCTAACGCTATCCTAGGGCTGATGCTAACCCTAACCCTAACCCTAACACTATCCTAGGGCTGATGCTAACCCTAACGCTAAGCCTAACACTATCCTAGGGCTGATGCTAACCCTAACCCTAACCCTAACACTATCCTAGGCCTGATGATAACCCTAACCCTAACCCTAACACTATCCTAGGGTTTATGTTAACCCTAACCCTAACACTATCCTAGGGCGGATGCTAACCCTAACCCTAACCCTAACACTATCCTAGGGCTGATGCTAACCCTAACACTAACACTATCCTAGGGCTGATTCTAACCCTAACCCTAACCCTAACACTACCCTAGGGCTGATGCTAACCCTAACCCTAACTCTAACACTATCTTAGGGCTGAGGCTAACCCTAACCCAAACACTATCCTACGGCTGATGCTAACCCTAACCCTAACCCTAACACTATCCTAAGGCTGATGCTAACCCTAACACTAACACTATCCTGGGCCTGGTGCTAACCCTATCCCTAACCCTAACACTATCCTAGGGCTGATGCTAACCCTAACCCTAATACTATCCTAGGGCTGATGCTAACCCTAACCCTAACCCTAACACTCTCCTAGGGCTGATGCTAACCCTAACCCTAACCCTAACACTATCCTAGGCCTGATGCTAACCCTAACCCTAACACTTACACTATCCTAGGGCTGATGCTAACCCTAACCCTAACCCTAACACTATCCTAGGTCTGATGCTAACCCTAAACCTAACACTGTCCTAGGGCTGATGCTAACCCTAACCCTAACCCTAACACTATCCTAGGGCTGATGTTAACCCTAACCCTATCACTATCCTAGGGCTGATGCTAACCCTAACCCTAACCCTAACACTATCCTAGGCCTGAAGCTAACCCTAACACTAACACTATCCTAGGGCTGATGCTAACCCTAACCCTAACTCTAACACTATCTTAGGGCTGAGGCTAACCCTAACCCAAACACTATCCTACGGCTGATGCTAACCCTAACGCTAACCCTAACACTATCCTAAGGCTGATGCTAACCCTAACACTAACACTATCCTAGGCCTGGTGCTAACCCTAACCCTAACCCTAACACTATCCTAGGGCTGATGCTAACCCTAACCCTAATACTATCCTAGGGCTGATGCTAACCCTAACCCTAACCCTAACACTATCCTAGGGCTGATGCTAACCCTATCCCTAACCCTAACACTATCCTAGGGCTGATGCTAACCCTAACCCTAACACTATCCTAGGCCTGATGCTAACCCTAACCCTAACACTTACACTATCCTAGGGCTGACGCTAACCCTAACCCTAACCCTAACACTATCCTAGGTCTGATGATAACCCTAAACCTAACACTATCCTAGGGCTGATGCTAACCCTAACCCTAACCCTAACACTATCCTAGGGCTGATGTTAACCCTAACCCTAACACTATCCTAGGGCTGATGCTAACCCTAACCCTAACCCTAACACTCTCCTAGGGCTGATGCTAACCGTAACCCTAACACTATCCTAGGCCTGATTCTAACCCTAACCCTAACACTATCATAGGGCTGATGCTAACCCTAACCCTAACCCTAACACTATCCTAGGCCTGATGCTAACCCTATCCCTAACCCTAACACTCTCCTAGGGCTGAGGCTAACCCTAACCCTAACACTATCCTAGGGCTGATGCTAACCCTAACCCTAACCCTAACAATATCCTAGGGTTGATGCTAACCCTAAACCTAACACTATCCTAGGGCTGATGCTAACCCTAACCCTAACCCTAACACTATCCTAGGGTTGATGCTAACCCTAACCCTGACACTATCCTAGGGCTGATGCTAACCCTAACCCTAACCCTAACACTATCCTAGGGCTGATGCTAACCCTAACCCTAACACTAACCTAGGGCTAATGCTAACCCTAACCCTAACCCTAACACTATCCTAAGTCTGATGCTAACCCTAGCCCTCACACTATCCTAGGCCTGATGATAACCCTAACCCTAACCTTAACACTATCCTAGGGCTGATGCTAACCCTAACCCTAACCCTAACACTATCCTCTAGCTGATGCTAACCCTAACCCTAGCACTATCCTAGGCCTGATGATAACCCTAACCCTAACCCTAACACTATCCTAGGGCTGATGCTAACCCTAACCCTAACCCTAACACTATACTAGGGCTGATGCTAACCCTAACGCTAAGCCTAACACTATCCTTGAACTGATGCTAACCCTAACCCTAACCCTAACACTATCCTAGGCCTGATGATAACCCTAACCTAACCCTAACACTATCCTAGGGTTTATGTTAACCCTAACCCTAACACTATCCTAGGGCTGATGCTAACCCTAACCCTAACCCTAACGCTATCCTAGGGCGGATGCTAACCCTAACCCTAACCCTAACACTATCCTAGGGCTGATGTTAACCCTAACACTAACACTATCCTAGGGCTGATGCTAACCATAACCCTAACCCTAACACTTACCTAGGGCTGATGCTAACCCTAACCCTAACTCTAACACTATCTTAGGGCTGAGGCTAACCCTAACCCAAACACTATCCTACGGCTGATGCTAACCCTAACCCTAACCCTAACACTATCCTAAGGCTGATGCTAACCCTAACACTAACACTATCCTGGGCCTGGTGCTAACCCTAACCCTAACCCTAACAGTATCCTAGGGCTGATGCTAACCCTAACCCTAATACTATCCTAGGGCTGATGCTAACCCTAACGCTAACATTAACACTATCCTAGGGCTGATGCTAACCCTAACCCTAACCCTAACACTATCCTAGGGCTGATGCTAACCCTAACCCTAACACTATCCTAGGCCTGATGCTAACCCTAACCCTAACACTTACACTATCCTAGGGCTGATGCTAACCCTAACCCTAACCCTAACACTCTCCTAGGGCTGATGCTAACCCTAACAATAACACTGTCCTAGGCCTGATGCTAACCCTAACACTAACAGTATCCTAGGGCTGATGCTAACCCTAACCCTAAACCTAACACTATCCTAGGCCTGATGCTAACCCTATCCCTAACCTTAACACTCTCCTAGGGCTGAGGCTAACCCTAACCCTAACACTATCCTAGGGCTGATGCTAACCCTAACCCTAACCCTAACCCTAACAGTATCCTAAGTCTGATGCTAACCCTAGCCCTCACACTATCCTAGGCCTGATGATAACCCTAACCCTAACCTTAACACTATCCTAGGGCTGATGCTAACCCTAACCCTAACTCTAACACTATCCTAGAGCTGTTGCTAACCCTAACCCTAACACTATCCTAGGCCTGATGATAACCCTAACCCTAACCCTAACACTATCCTAGGGCTGATGCTAACCCTAACCCTAATGCTATCCTAGGGCTGATGCTAACCCTAACCCTAACCCTAACACTATCCTAGGGCTGATGCTAACCCTAACGCTAAGCCTAACACTACCCTTGAACTGATGCTAACCCTAACCCTAACCCTAACACTATCCTAGGCCTGATGATAACCCTAACCCTAACCCTAACACTATCCTAGGGTTTATGTTAACCCTAACCCTAACACTATCCTAGGGCTGATGCTAACCCTAACCCTAACCCTAACAATATCCTAGGGTTGATGCTAACCCTAAACCTAACACTATCCTAGGGCTGATGCTAACCCTAACCCTAACCCTAACACTATCCTAGGGTTGATGCTAACCCTAACCCTGACACTATCCTAGGGCTGATGCTAACCCTAACCCTAACCCTAACACTATCCTAGGGCTGATGCTAACCCTAACCCTAACACTAACCTAGGGCTAATGCTAACCCTAACCCTAACCCTAACACTATCCTAAGTCTGATGCTAACCCTAGCCCTCACACTATCCTAGGCCTGATGATAACCCTAACCCTAACCTTAACACTATCCTAGGGCTGATGCTAACCCTAACCCTAACCCTAACACTATCCTCTAGCTGATGCTAACCCTAACCCTAGCACTATCCTAGGCCTGATGATAACCCTAACCCTAACCCTAACACTATCCTAGGGCTGATGCTAACCCTAACCCTAACCCTAACACTATACTAGGGCTGATGCTAACCCTAACGCTAAGCCTAACACTATCCTTGAACTGATGCTAACCCTAACCCTAACCCTAACACTATCCTAGGCCTGATGATAACCCTAACCTAACCCTAACACTATCCTAGGGTTTATGTTAACCCTAACCCTAACACTATCCTAGGGCTGATGCTAACCCTAACCCTAACCCTAACGCTATCCTAGGGCGGATGCTAACCCTAACCCTAACCCTAACACTATCCTAGGGCTGATGTTAACCCTAACACTAACACTATCCTAGGGCTGATGCTAACCATAACCCTAACCCTAACACTTACCTAGGGCTGATGCTAACCCTAACCCTAACTCTAACACTATCTTAGGGCTGAGGCTAACCCTAACCCAAACACTATCCTACGGCTGATGCTAACCCTAACCCTAACCCTAACACTATCCTAAGGCTGATGCTAACCCTAACACTAACACTATCCTGGGCCTGGTGCTAACCCTAACCCTAACCCTAACAGTATCCTAGGGCTGATGCTAACCCTAACCCTAATACTATCCTAGGGCTGATGCTAACCCTAACGCTAACATTAACACTATCCTAGGGCTGATGCTAACCCTAACCCTAACCCTAACACTATCCTAGGGCTGATGCTAACCCTAACCCTAACACTATCCTAGGCCTGATGCTAACCCTAACCCTAACACTTACACTATCCTAGGGCTGATGCTAACCCTAACCCTAACCCTAACACTCTCCTAGGGCTGATGCTAACCCTAACAATAACACTGTCCTAGGCCTGATGCTAACCCTAACCCTAACAGTATCCTAGGGCTGATGCTAACCCTAACCCTAAACCTAACACTATCCTAGGCCTGATGCTAACCCTATCCCTAACCTTAACACTCTCCTAGGGCTGAGGCTAACCCTAACCCTAACACTATCCTAGGGCTGATGCTAACCCTAACCCTAACCCTAACCCTAACAGTATCCTAAGTCTGATGCTAACCCTAGCCCTCACACTATCCTAGGCCTGATGATAACCCTAACCCTAACCTTAACACTATCCTAGGGCTGATGCTAACCCTAACCCTAACTCTAACACTATCCTAGAGCTGTTGCTAACCCTAACCCTAACACTATCCTAGGCCTGATGATAACCCTAACCCTAACCCTAACACTATCCTAGGGCTGATGCTAACCCTAACCCTAATGCTATCCTAGGGCTGATGCTAACCCTAACCCTAACCCTAACACTATCCTAGGGCTGATGCTAACCCTAACGCTAAGCCTAACACTACCCTTGAACTGATGCTAACCCTAACCCTAACCCTAACACTATCCTAGGCCTGATGATAACCCTAACCCTAACCCTAACACTATCCTAGGGTTTATGTTAACCCTAACCCTAACACTATCCTAGGGCTGATGCTAACCCTAACCCTAACCCTAACACTATCCTAGGGCGGATGCTAACCCTAACCCTAACCCTAACACTATCCTAGGGCTGATGCTAACCCTAACACTAACACTATCCTAGGGATGATTGTAACCCTAACCCTAACCCTAACACTATCCTAGGGCTGATGCTAACCCTAACCCTAACTCTAACACTATCTTAGGGCTGAGGCTAACCCTAACCCAAACACTATCCTACGGCTGATGCTAACCCTAACCCTAACCCTAACACTATCCTAAGGCTGATGCTAACCCTAACACTAACACTATCCTAGGCCTGGTGCTAACCCTAACCCTAACCCTAACACTATCCTAGGGCTGATGCTAACCCTAACCCTAATACTATCCTAGGGCTGATGCTAACCCTAACCCTAACCCAAACACTATCCTAGGGCTGATGCTAACCCTATCCCTAACCCTAACACTATCCTAGGGCTGATGCTAACCCTAACTCTAACACTATCCTAGGCCTGATGCTAAACCCAACCCTAACACTTACACTATCCTAGGGCTGATGCTAACCCTAACCCTAACCTTAACACTATCCTAGGTCTGATGATAACCCTAAACCTAACACTATCCTAGGGCTGATGCTAACCCTAACCCTAACCCTAACACTATCCTAGGGCTGATGTTAACCCTAACCCTAACACTATCCTAGGGCTGATGCTAACCCTAACCCTAACCCTACCACTCTCCTAGGGCTGATGCTAACCGTAACCCTAACACTATCCTAGGCCTGATTCTAACCCTAACCCTAACACTATCATAGGGCTGATGCTAACCCTAACCCTAACCCTAACACTATCCTAGGGCTGATGATAACCCTAAACCTAACACTATCCTAGGGCTGATGCTAACCCTAACCCTAACTCTAACACTATCTTAGGGCTGAGGCTAACCCTAACCCAAACACTATCCTACGGCTGATGCTAACCCTAACGCTAACCCTAACACTATCCTAAGGCTGATGCTAACCCTAACACTAACACTATCCTAGGCCTGGTGCTAACCCTAACCCTAACCCTAACACTATCCTAGGGCTGATGCTAACCCTAACCCTAATACTATCCTAGGGCTGATGCTAACCCTAACCCTAACCCTAACACTATCCTAGGGCTGATGCTAACCCTATCCCTAACCCTAACACTATCCTAGGGCTGATGCTAACCCTAACCCTAACACTATCCTAGGCCTGATGCTAACCCTAACCCTAACACTTACACTATCCTAGGGCTGACGCTAACCCTAACCCTAACCCTAACACTATCCTAGGTCTGATGATAACCCTAAACCTAACACTATCCTAGGGCTGATGCTAACCCTAACCCTAACCCTAACACTATCCTAGGGCTGATGTTAACCCTAACCCTAACACTATCCTAGGGCTGATGCTAACCCTAACCCTAACCCTAACACTCTCCTAGGGCTGATGCTAACCGTAACCCTAACACTCTCCTAGGGCTGAGGCTAACCCTAACCCTAACACTATCCTAGGGCTGATGCTAACCCTAACTCTAACCCTAACACTATCCTAGGGCTGATGCTAACCCTAACGCTAACCCTAACACTATCCTTGAACTGATGCTAACCCTAACCCTAACCCTAACCCTAACACTATCCTAGGCCTGATGATAACCCTAACCCTAACCCTAACACTATCCTAGGGTTTATGTTAACCCTAACCCTAACACTATCCTAGGGCTGATGCTAATCTTAACCCTAACCCTAAAACTATCCTAGGGCGGATGCTAACCCTAACCCTAACCCTAACACTATCCTAGGGCTGAAGCTAACCCTAACCCAAACACTATCCTACGGCTGATGCTAACCCTAACCCTAACACTAACACTATCCTAAGGCTGATGCTAACCCAAACACTAACACTATCCTAGGCCTGGTGCTAACCCTAACCCTAACCCTAACACTATCCTAGGGCTGATGCTAACCCTAACCCTAACACTACCCTAGGCCTGATGCTAACCCTAACCCTAACACTTACACTATCCTAGGGCTGATGCTAACCCTAACCCTAACCCTAACACTATCCTAGGCCTGATGATAACCCTAACCCTAACCCTAACACTATCCTAGGGTTTATGTTAACCCTAACCCTAACACTATCCTAGGGCTGATGCTAATCTTAACCCTAACCCTAAAACTATCCTAGGGCGGATGCTAACCCTAACCCTAACCTTAACACTATCCTAGGTCTGATGATAACCCTAAACCTAACACTATCCTAGGGCTGATGCTAACCCTAACCCTAACCCTAACACTATCCTAGGGCTGATGTTAACCCTAACCCTAACACTATCCTAGGGCTGATGCTAACCCTAACCCTAACCCTAACACTCTCCTAGGGCTGATGCTAACCGTAACCCTAACACTATCCTAGGCCTGATTCTAACCCTAACCCTAACACTATCATAGGGCTGATGCTAACCCTAACCCTAACCCTAACACTATCCTAGGCCTGATGCTAACCCTATCCCTAACCCTAACACTCTCCTACGGCTGAGGCTAACCCTAACCCTAACACTATCCTAGGGCTGATGCTAACCCTAACCCTAACCCTAACACTATCCTAGGGCTGAAGCTAACCCTAACCCAAACACTATCCTACGGCTGATGCTAACCCTAACCCTAACACTAACACTATCCTAAGGCTGATGCTAACCCTAACACTAACACTATCCTAGGCCTGGTGCTAACCCTAACCCTAACCCTAACACTAACACTATCCTAAGGCTGATGCTAACCCTAACACTAACACTATCCTAGGCCTGGTGCTAACCCTAACCCTAACCCTAACACTATCCTAGGGCTGATGCTAACCCTATCCCTAACCCTAACACTCTCCTAGGGCTGATGCTAACCGTAACCCTAACACTATCCTAGGCCTGATTCTAACCCTAACCCTAACACTATCATAGGGCTGATGCTAACCCTAACCCTAACCCTAACACTATCCTAGGCCTGATGCTAACCCTATCCCTAACCCTAACACTCTCCTAGGGCTGAGGCTAACCCTAACCCTAACACTATCCTAGGGCTGATGCTAACCCTAACCCTAACCCTAACAATATCCTAGGGTTGATGCTAACCCTAAACCTAACACTGTCCTAGGGCTGATGCTAACCATAACCCTAACCCTAACACTATCCTAGGGTTGATGCTAACCCTAACCCTGACACTATCCTAGGGCTGATGCTAACCCTAACCCTAACCCTAACACTATCCTAGGGCTGATGCTAACCCTAACCCTAACACTAACCTAGGGCTAATGCTAACCCTAACCCTAACCCTAACACTATCCTAAGTCTGATGCTAACCCTAGCCCTCACACTATCCTAGGCCTGATGATAACCCTAACCCTAACCTTAACACTATCCTAGGGCTGATGCTAACCCTAACCCTAACCCTAACACTATCCTCTAGCTGATGCTAACCCTAACCCTAGCACTATCCTAGGCCTGATGATAACCCTAACCCTAACCCTAACACTATCCTAGGGCTGATGCTAACCCTAACCCTAACCCTAACACTATACTAGGGCTGATGCTAACCCTAACGCTAAGCCTAACACTATCCTTGAACTGATGCTAACCCTAACCCTAACCCTAACAGTATCCTAGGCCTGATGATAACCCTAACCTAACCCTAACACTATCCTAGGGTTTATGTTAATCCTAACCCTAACACTATCCTAGGGCTGATGCTAACCCTAACCCTAACCCTAACGCTATCCTAGGGCGGATGCTAACCCTAACCCTAACCCTAACACTATCCTAGGGCTGATGTTAACCCTAACACTAACACTATCCTAGGGCTGATGCTAACCATAACCCTAACCCTAACACTTACCTAGGGCTGATGCTAACCCTAACCCTAACTCTAACACTATCTTAGGGCTGAGGCTAACCCTAAACCAAATACTATCCTACGGCTGATGCTAACCCTAACCCTAACCCTAACACTATCCTAAGGCTGATGCTAACCCTAACACTAACACTATCCTGGGCCTGGTGCTAACCCTAACCCTAACCCTAACAGTATCCTAGGGCTGATGCTAACCCTAACCCTAATACTATCCTAGGGCTGATGCTAACCCTAACGCTAACCCTAACACTATCCTAGGGCTGATGCTAACCCTAACAATAACCCTAACACTATCCTAGGGCTGATGCTAACCCTAACCCTAACACTATCCTAGGCCTGATGCTAACCCTAACCCTAACACTTACACTATCCTAGGGCTGATGCTAACCCTAACCCTAACCCTAACACTCTCCTAGGGCTGATGCTAACCCTAACCCTAACACTGTCCTAGGCCTGATGCTAACCCTAACCCTAACAGTATCCTAGGGCTGATGCTAACCCTAACCCTAACCCTAACACTATCCTAGGCCTGATGCTAACCCTATCCCTAACCTTAACACTCTCCTAGGGCTGAGGCTAACCCTAACCCTAACACTATCCTAGGGCTGATGCTAACCCTAACCCTAACCCTAACCCTGACAGTATCCTAAGTCTGATGCTAACCCTAGCCCTCACACTATCCTAGGCCTGATGATAACCCTAACCCTAACCTTAACACTATCCTAGGGCTGATGCTAACCCTAACCCTAACTCTAACACTATCCTAGAGCTGTTGCTAACCCTAACCCTAACACTATCCTAGGCCTGATGATAACCCTAACCCTAACCCTAACACTATCCTAGGGCTGATGCTAACCCTAACCCTAATGCTATCCTAGGGCTGATGCTAACCCTAACCCTAACCCTAACACTATCCTAGGGCTGATGCTAACCCTAACGTTAAGCCTAACACTACCCTTGAACTGATGCTAACCCTAACCCTAACCCTAACACTATCCTAGGCCTGATGATAACCCTAACCCTAACCCTAACACTATCCTAGGGTTTATGTTAACCCTAACCCTAACACTATCCTAGGGCTGATGCTAACCCTAACCCTAACCCTAACACTATCCTAGGGCGGATGCTAACCCTAACCCTAACCCTAACACTATCCTAGGGCTGATGCTAACCCTAACACTAACACTATCCTAGGGATGATTCTAACCCTAACCCTAACCCTAACACTATCCTAGGGCTGATGCTAACCCTAACCCTAACTCTAACACTATCTTAGGGCTGAGGCTAACCCTAACCCAAACACTATCCTACGGCTGATGCTAACCCTAACCCTAACCCTAACACTATCCTAAGGCTGATGCTAACCCTAACACTAACACTATCCTAGGCCTGGTGCTAACCCTAACCCTAACCCTAACACTATCCTAGGGCTGATGCTAACCCTAACCCTAATACTATCCTAGGGCTGATGCTAACCCTAATCCTAACCCAAACACTATCCTAGGGCTGATGCTAACCCTATCCCTAACCCTAACACTATCCTAGGGCTGATGCTAACCCTAACTCTAACACTATCCTGGGCCTGATGCTAAACCTAACCCTAACACTTACACTATCCTAGGGCTGATGCTAACCCTAACCCTAACCTTAACACTATCCTAGGTCTGATGATAACCCTAAACCTAACACTATCCTAGGGCTGATGCTAACCCTAACCCTAACCCTAACACTATCCTAGGGCTGATGTTAACCCTAACCCTAACACTATCCTAGGGCTGATGCTAACCCTAACCCTAACCCTACCACTCTCCTAGGGCTGATGCTAACCGTAACCCTAACACTATCCTAGGCCTGATTCTAACCCTAACCCTAACACTATCATAGGGCTGATGCTAACCCTAACCCTAACCCTAACACTATCCTAGGGCTGATGATAACCCTAAACCTAACACTATCCTAGGGCTGATGCTAACCCTAACCCTAACTCTAACACTATCTTAGGGCTGAGGCTAACCCTAACCCAAACACTATCCTACGGCTGATGCTAACCCTAACGCTAACCCTAACACTATCCTAAGGCTGATGCTAACCCTAACACTAACACTATCCTAGGCCTGGTGCTAACCCTAACCCTAACCCTAACACTATCCTAGGGCTGATGCTAACCCTAACCCTAATACTATCCTAGGGCTGATGCTAACCCTAACCCTAACCCTAACACTATCCTAGGGCTGATGCTAACCCTATCCCTAACCCTAACACTATCCTAGGGCTGATGCTAACCCTAACCCTAACACTATCCTAGGCCTGATGCTAACCCTAACCCTAACACTTACACTATCCTAGGGCTGACGCTAACCCTAACCCTAACCCTAACACTATCCTAGGTCTGATGATAACCCTAAACCTAACACTATCCTAGGCCTGATGCTAACCCTAACCCTAACACTTACACTCTCCTAGGGCTGAGGCTAACCCTAACCCTAACACTATCCTAGGGCTGATGCTAACCCTAACCCTAACCCTAACACTATCCTAGGGCTGATGCTAACCCTAACGCTAACCCTAACACTATCCTTAAACTGATGCTAACCCTAACCCTAACCCTAACCCTAACACTATCCTAGGCCTGATGATAACCCTAACCCTAACCCTAACACTATCCTAGGGTTTATGTTAACCCTAACCCTAACACTATCCTAGGGCTGATGCTAATCTTAACCCTAACCCTAAAACTATCCTAGGGCGGATGCTAACCCTAACCCTAACCCTAACACTATCCTAGGGCTGAAGCTAACCCTAACCCAAACACTATCCTACGGCTGATGCTAACCCTAACCCTAACACTAACACTATCCTAAGGCTGATGCTAACCCTAACACTAACACTATCCTAGGCCTGGTGCTAACCCTAACCCTAACCCTAACACTATCCTAGGGCTGATGCTAACCCTATCCCTAACCCTAACACTATCCTAGGGCTGATGCTAACCCTAACCCTAACACTATCCTAGGCCTGATGCTAACCCTAACCCTAACACTTACACTATCCTAGGGCTGATGCTAACCCTAACCCTAACCCTAACACTATCCTAGGTCTGATGATAACCCTAAACCTAACACTATCCTAGGGTTGATGCTAACCCTAACCCTAACCCTAACACTATCCTAGGGCTGATGTTAACCCTAACCCTAACACTATCCTAGGGCTGATGCTAACCCTAACCCTAACATTATCCTATGGCTGATGCTAACCCTAACCCTAACCCTAACACTATCCTAAGTCTGATGCTAACCCTAGCCCTCCCACTATCCTAGGCCTGATGATAACCCTAACCCTAACCTTAACACTATCCTAGGGCTGATGCTAACCCTAACCCTAACCCTAACACTATCCTAGAGCTGATGCTAACCCTAACCCTAGCATTATCCTAGGCCTGATGATAACCGTAACCCTAACCCTAACACTATCCTAGGGCTGATGCTAACCGTAACGCTAAGCCTAACACTATCCTTGAACTGATGCTAACCCTAACCCTAACCCTAACACTCTCCTAGGCCTGATGATAACCCTAACCTAACCCTAACACTATCCTAGGGTTTATGTTAACCCTAACCCTAACACTATCCTAGGGCTGATGCTAACCCTAACCCTAACCCTAACACTATCCTAGGGCGGATGCTAACCCTAACCCTAACCCTAACACTATCCTAGGGCTGATGCTAACCCTAACACTAACACTATCCTAGGGCTGATGCTAACCATAACCCTAACCCTAACACTATCCTAGGGCTGATGCTAACCCTAACCCTAACTCTAACACTATCTTAGGGCTGAGGCTAACCCTAACCCAAACACTATCCTACGGCTGATGCTAACCCTAACCCTAACCCTAACACTATCCTAAGGCTGATGCTAACCCTAACACTAACACTATCCTAGGCCTGATGCTAACCCTAACCCTAACACTTACACTATCCTAGGGCTGATGCTAACCCTAACCCTAACCCTAACACTAACCTAGGGCTGATGCTAACCCTAACGCTAAGCCTAACACTATCCTAGGGCTGATGCTAACCCTAACCCTAACCCTAACACTATCCTAGGCCTGATGATAACCCTAACCCTAACCCTAACACTATCCTAGGGTTTATGTTAACCCTAACCCTAACACTATCCTAGGGCTGATGCTAACCCTAACCCTAACCCTAACACTATCCTAGGGTGGATGCTAACCCTAACCCTAACCCTAACACTATCCTAGGGCTGATGCTAACCCTAACACTAACACTATCCTAGGGCTGAATCTAACCCTAAACCTAACCCTAACACTACCCTAGGGCTGATGCTAACACTAACCCTAACTCTAACACTATCTTTGGGCTGAGGCTAACCCTAACCCAAACACTATCCTACGGCTGATGCTAACCCTAACCCTAACCCTAACACTATCCTAAGGCTGATGCTAACCCTAACACTAACACTATCCTGGGCCTGGTGCTAACCCTATCCCGAACCCTAACACTATCCTAGGGCTGATGCTAACCCTAACCCTAATACTATCCTAGGGCTGATGCTAACCCTAACCCTAACCTTAACACTCTCCTAGGGCTGATGCTAACCCTAACCCTAACCCTAACACTATCCTAGGCCTGATGCTAACCCTAACCCTAAAACTTACACTATCCTAGGGCTGATGCTAACCCTAACCCTAACCCTAACACTATCCTAGGTCTGATGCTAACCCTAAACCTAACACTGTCCTAGGGCTGATGCTAACCCTAACCCTAACCCTAACACTATCCTAGGGCTGATGTTAACCCTAACACTATCACTATCCTAGGGCTGATGCTAACCCTAACCCTAACCCTAACACTATCCTAGGCCTGAAGCTAACCCTAACACTAACACTATCCTGGGGCTGATGCTAACCCTAACCCTAACTCTAACACTATCTTAGGGCTGAGGCTAACCCTAACCCAAACACTATCCTACGGCTGATGCTAACCCTAACGCTAACCCTAACACTATCCTAAGGCTGATGCTAACCCTAACACTAACACTATCCTAGGCCTGGTGCTAACCCTAACCCTAACCCTAACACTATCCTAGGGCTGATGCTAACCCTAACCCTAATACTATTCTAGGGCTGATGCTAACCCTAACCCTAACCCTAACACTATCCTAGGGCTGATGCTAACCCTATCCCTAACCCTAACACTATCCTAGGGCTGATGCTAACCCTAACCTTAACACTATCCGAGGCCTGATGCTAACCCTAACCCTAACACTTACACTATCCTAGGGCTGACGCTAACCCTAACCCTAACCCTAACACTATCCTAGGTCTGATGATATCCCTAAACCTAACACTATCCTAGGGCTGATGCTAACCCTAACCCTAACCCTAACACTATCCTAGGGCTGATGTTAACCCTAACCCTAACACTATCCTAGGGCTGATGCTAACCCTAACCCTAACCCTAACACTCTCCTAGGGCTGATGCTAACCGTAACCCTAACACTATCCTAGGCCTGATTCTAACCCTAACCCTAACACTATCATAGGGCTGATGCTAACCCTAACCCTAACCCTGACACTATCCTAGGCCTGATGCTAACCCTATCCCTAACCCTAACACTCTCCTAGGGCTGAGGCTAACCCTAACCCTAACACTATCCTAGGGCTGATGCTAACCCTAACCCTAACCCTAACACTATCCTAGGGTTCATGCTAACCCTAAACCTAACACTGTCCTAGGGCTGATGCTAACCCTAACCCTAACCCTAACACTATCCTAGGGCTGATGCTAACCCTAACCCTAACACTAACCTAGGGCTAATGCTAACCCTAACCCTAACCCTAACACTATCCTAAGTCTGATGCTAACCCTAGCCCTCACACTATCCCAGGCCTGATGATAACCCTAACCCTAACCTTAACACTATCCTAGGGCTGATGCTAACCCTAACCCTAACCCTAACACTATCCTCTAGCTGATGCTAACCCTAACCCTAGCACTATCCTAGGCCTGATGATAACCCTAACCCTAACCCTAACACTATCCTAGGGCTGATGCTAACCCTAACCCTAACCCTAACACTATACTAGGGCTGATGCTAACCCTAACGCTAAGCCTAACACTATCCTTGAACTGATGCTAACCCTAACCCTAACCCTAACACTATCCTAGGCCTGATGATAACCGTAACCTAACCCTAACACTATCCTAGGGTTTATGTTAACCCTAACCCTAACACTATCCTAGGGCTGATGCTAACCCTAACCCTAACCCTAACGCTATCCTAGGGCGGATGCTAACCCTAACCCTAACCCTAACACTATCCTAGGGCTGATGTTAACCCTAACACTAACACTATCCTAGGGCTGATGCTAACCATAACCCTAACCCTAACACTTACCTAGGGCTGATGCTAACCCTAACCCTAACTCTAACACTATCTTAGGGCTGAGGCTAACCCTAACCCAAACACTATCCTACGGCTGATGCTAACCCTAACCCTAACCCTAACACTATCCTAAGGCTGATGCTAACCCTAACACTAACAATATCCTGGGCCTGGTGCTAACCCTAACCCTAACCCTAACAGTATCCTAGGGCTGATGCTAACCCTAACCCTAATACTATCCTAGGGCTGATGCTAACCCTAACGCTAACCCTAACACTATCCTAGGGCTGATGCTAACCCTAACCCTAACCCTAACACTATCCTAGGGCTGATGCTAACCCTAACCCTAACACTATCCTAGGCCTGATGCTAACCCTAACCCTAACACTTACATTATCCTAGGGCTGATGCTAACCCTAACCCTAACCCTAACACTCTCCTAGGGCTGATGCTAACCCTAACCCTAACACGGTCCTAGGCCTGATGCTAACCCTAACCCTAACAGTATCCTAGGGCTGATGCTAACCCTAACCCTAACCCTAACACTATCCTAGGCCTGATGCTAACCCTATCCCTAACCTTAACACTCTCCTAGGGCTGAGGCTAACCCTAACCCTAACACTATCCTAGGGCTGATGCTAACCCTAACCCTAACCCTAACCCTGACAGTATCCTAAGTCTGATGCTAACCCTAGCCCTCACACTATCCTAGGCCTGATGATAACCCTAACCCTAACCTTAACACTATCCTAGGGCTGATGCTAACCCTAACCCTAACTCTAACACTATCCTAGAGCTGTTGCTAACCCTAACCCTAACACTATCCTAGGCCTGATGATAACCCTAACCCTAACCCTAACACTATCCTAGGGCTGATGCTAACCCTAACCCTAATGCTATCCTAGGGCTGATGCTAACCCTAACCCTAACCCTAACACTATCCTAGGGCTGATGCTAACCCTAACGCTAAGCCTAACACTACCCTTGAACTGATGCTAACCCTAACCCTAACCCTAACACTATCCTAGGGCGGATGCTAACCCTAACCCTAACCCTAACACTATCCTAGGGCTGATGCTAACCCTAACACTAACACTATCCTAGGGATGATTCTAACCCTAACCCTAACCCTAACACTATCCTAGGGCTGATGCTAACCCTAACCCTAACTCTAACACTATCTTAGGGCTGAGGCTAACCCTAACCCAAACACTATCCTACGGCTGATGCTAACCCTAACCCTAACCCTAACACTATCCTAAGGCTGATGCTAACCCTAACACTAACACTATCCTAGGCCTGGTGCTAACCCTAACCCTAACCCTAACACTATCCTAGGGCTGATGCTAACCCTAACCCTAATACTATCCTAGGGCTGATGCTAACCCTAACCCTAACCCAAACACTATCCTAGGGCTGATGCTAACCCTATCCCTAACCCTAACACTATCCTAGGGCTGATGCTAACCCTAACTCTAACACTATCCTGGGCCTGATGCTAAACCTAACCCTAACACTTACACTATCCTAGGGCTGATGCTAACCCTAACCCTAACCTTAACACTATCCTAGGTCTGATGATAACCCTAAACCTAACACTATCCTAGGGCTGATGCTAACCCTAACCCTAACCCTAACACTATCCTAGGGCTGATGTTAACCCTAACCCTAACACTATCCTAGGGCTGATGCTAACCCTAACCCTAACCCTACCACTCTCCTAGGGCTGATGCTAACCGTAACCCTAACACTATCCTAGGCCTGATTCTAACCCTAACCCTAACACTATCATAGGGCTGATGCTAACCCTAACCGTAACCCTAACACTATCCTAGGGCTGATGATAACCCTAAACCTAACACTATCCTAGGGCTGATGCTAACCCTAACCCTAACTCTAACACTATCTTAGGGCTGAGGCTAACCCTAACCCAAACACTATCCTACGGCTGATGCTAACCCTAACGCTAACCCTAACACTATCCTAAGGCTGATGCTAACCCTAACACTAACACTATCCTAGGCCTGGTGCTAACCCTAACCCTAACCCTAACACTATCCTAGGGCTGATGCTAACCCTAACCCTAATACTATCCTAGGGCTGATGCTAACCCTAACCCTAACCCTAACACTATCCTAGGGCTGATGCTAACCCTATCCCTAACCCTAACACTATCCTAGGGCTGATGCTAACCCTAACCCTAACACTATCCTAGGCCTGATGCTAACCCTAACCCTAACACTTACACTATCCTAGGGCTGACGCTAACCCTAACCCTAACCCTAACACTATCCTAGGTCTGATGATAACCCTAAACCTAACACTATCCTAGGGCTGATGCTAACCCTAACCCTAACCCTAACACTATCCTAGGGCTGATGTTAACCCTAACCCTAACACTATCCTAGGGCTGATGCTAACCCTAACCCTAACCCTAACACTCTCCTAGGGCTGATGCTAACCGTAACCCTAACACTCTCCTAGGGCTGAGGCTAACCCTAACCCTAACACTATCCTAGGGCTGATGCTAACCCTAACCCTAACCCTAACACTATCCTAGGGCTGATGCTAACCCTAACGCTAACCCTAACACTATCCTTGAACTGATGCTAACCCTAACCCTAACCCTAACCCTAACACTATCCTAGGCCTGATGATAACCCTAACCCTAACCCTAACACTATCCTAGGGTTTATGTTAACCCTAACCCTAACACTATCCTAGGGCTGATGCTAATCTTAACCCTAACCCTAAAACTATCCTAGGGCGGATGCTAACCCTAACCCTAACCCTAACACTATCCTAGGGCTGAAGCTAACCCTAACCCAAACACTATCCTACGGCTGATGCTAACCCTAACCCTAACACTAACACTATCCTAAGGCTGATGCTAACCCTAACACTAACACTATCCTAGGCCTGGTGCTAACCGTAACCCTAACCCTAACACTATCCTAGGGCTGATGCTAACCCTATCCCTAACCCTAACACTATCCTAGGGCTGATGCTAACCCTAACCCTAACACTATCCTAGGCCTGATGCTAACCCTAACCCTAACACTTACACTATCCTAGGGCTGATGCTAACCCTAACCCTAACCCTAACACTATCCTAGGTCTGATGATAACCCTAAACCTAACACTATCCTAGGGCTGATGCTAACCCTAACCCTAACCCTAACACTATCCTAGGGCTGATGTTAACCCTAACCCTAACACTATCCTAGGGCTGATGCTAACCCTAACCCTAACACTATCCTAGGGCTGATGCTAACCCTAACCCTAACCCTAACACTATCCTAAGTCTGATGCTAACCCTAGCCCTCACACTATCCTAGGCCTGATGATAACCCTAACTCTAACCTTAACACTGTCCTAGGGCTGATGCTAACCCTAACCCTATCCCTAACACTATCCTAGAGCTGATGCTAACCCTAACCCTAACACTATCCTAGGCCTGATGATAACCCTAACCCTAACCCTAACACTATCATAGGGCTGATGCTAACCCTAACCCTAACACTATCCTAGGGCTGATGCTAACCCTAACGCTAACCCTAACACTATCCTTGAACTGATGCTAACCCTAACCCTAACCCTAACCCTAACACTATCCTAGGCCTGATGATAACCCTAACCCTAACCCTAACACTATCCTAGGGTTTATGTTAACCCTAACCCTAACACTATCCTAGGGCTGATGCTAATCTTAACCCTAACCCTAACACTATCCTAGGGCGGATGCTAACCCTAACCCTAACCCTAACACTATCCTAGGGCTGAAGCTAACCCTAACACTAACACTATCCTAGGGCTGATCCTAACCCTAACCCTAACTCTAACACTATCTTAGGGCTGAGGCTAACCCTAACCCAAACACTATCCTACGGCTGATGCTAACCCTAACGCTAACCCTAACACTATCCTAAGGCTGATGCTAACCCTAACACTAACACTATCCTAGGCCTGGTGCTAACCCTAACCCTAACCCTAACACTATCCTAGGGCTGATGCTAACCCTAACCCTAATACTATCCTAGGGCTGATGCTAACCCTAACCCTAACTCTAACACTATCCTAGGGCTGATGCTAACCCTATCCCTAACCCTAACACTATCCTAGGGCTGATGCTAACCCTAACCCTAACACTAACACTATCCTAAGGCTGATGCTAACCCAAACACTAACACTATCCTAGGCCTGGTGCTAACCCTAACCCTAACCCTAACACTATCCTAGGGCTGATGCTAACCCTAACCCTAACACTACCCTAGGCCTGATGCTAACCCTAACCCTAACACTTACACTATCCTAGGGCTGATGCTAACCCTAACCCTAACCCTAACACTATCCTAGGCCTGATGATAACCCTAACCCTAACCCTAACACTATCCTAGGGTTTATGTTAACCCTAACCCTAACACTATCCTAGGGCTGATGCTAATCTTAACCCTAACCCTAAAACTATCCTAGGGCGGATGCTAACCCTAACCCTAACCTTAACACTATCCTAGGTCTGATGATAACCCTAAACCTAACACTATCCTAGGGCTGATGCTAACCCTAACCCTAACCCTAACACTATCCTAGGGCTGATGTTAACCCTAACCCTAACACTATCCTAGGGCTGATGCTAACCCTAACCCTAACCCTAACACTCTCCTAGGGCTGATGCTAACCGTAACCCTAACACTATCCTAGGCCTGATTCTAACCCTAACCCTAACACTATCATAGGGCTGATGCTAACCCTAACCCTAACCCTAACACTATCCTAGGCCTGATGCTAACCCTATCCCTAACCCTAACACTCTCCTACGGCTGAGGCTAACCCTAACCCTAACACTATCCTAGGGCTGATGCTAACCCTAACCCTAACCCTAACACTATCCTAGGGCTGAAGCTAACCCTAACCCAAACACTATCCTACGGCTGATGCTAACCCTAACCCTAACACTAACACTATCCTAAGGCTGATGCTAACCCTAACACTAACACTATCCTAGGCCTGGTGCTAACCCTAACCCTAACCCTAACACTAACACTATCCTAAGGCTGATGCTAACCCTAACACTAACACTATCCTAGGCCTGGTGCTAACCCTAACCCTAACCCTAACACTATCCTAGGGCTGATGCTAACCCTATCCCTAACCCTAACACTCTCCTAGGGCTGATGCTAACCGTAACCCTAACACTATCCTAGGCCTGATTCTAACCCTAACCCTAACACTATCATAGGGCTGATGCTAACCCTAACCCTAACCCTAACACTATCCTAGGCCTGATGCTAACCCTATCCCTAACCCTAACACTCTCCTAGGGCTGAGGCTAACCCTAACCCTAACACTATCCTAGGGCTGATGCTAACCCTAACCCTAACCCTAACAATATCCTAGGGTTGATGCTAACCCTAAACCTAACACTATCCTAGGGCTGATGCTAACCCTAACCCTAACCCTAACACTATCCTAGGGTTGATGCTAACCCTAACCCTGACACTATCCTAGGGCTGATGCTAACCCTAACCCTAACCCTAACACTATCCTAGGGCTGATGCTAACCCTAACCCTAACACTAACCTAGGGCTAATGCTAACCCTAACCCTAACCCTAACACTATCCTAAGTCTGATGCTAACCCTAGCCCTCACACTATCCTAGGCCTGATGATAACCCTAACCCTAACCTTAACACTATCCTAGGGCTGATGCTAACCCTAACCCTAACCCTAACACTATCCTCTAGCTGATGCTAACCCTAACCCTAGCACTATCCTAGGCCTGATGATAACCCTAACCCTAACCCTAACACTATCCTAGGGCTGATGCTAACCCTAACCCTAACCCTAACACTATACTAGGGCTGATGCTAACCCTAACGCTAAGCCTAACACTATCCTTGAACTGATGCTAACCCTAACCCTAACCCTAACAGTATCCTAGGCCTGATGATAACCCTAACCTAACCCTAACACTATCCTAGGGTTTATGTTAATCCTAACCCTAACACTATCCTAGGGCTGATGCTAACCCTAACCCTAACCCTAACGCTATCCTAGGGCGGATGCTAACCCTAACCCTAACCCTAACACTATCCTAGGGCTGATGTTAACCCTAACACTAACACTATCCTAGGGCTGATGCTAACCATAACCCTAACCCTAACACTTACCTAGGGCTGATGCTAACCCTAACCCTAACTCTAACACTATCTTAGGGCTGAGGCTAACCCTAAACCAAATACTATCCTACGGCTGATGCTAACCCTAACCCTAACCCTAACACTATCCTAAGGCTGATGCTAACCCTAACACTAACACTATCCTGGGCCTGGTGCTAACCCTAACCCTAACCCTAACAGTATCCTAGGGCTGATGCTAACCCTAACCCTAATACTATCCTAGGGCTGATGCTAACCCTAACGCTAACCCTAACACTATCCTAGGGCTGATGCTAACCCTAACAATAACCCTAACACTATCCTAGGGCTGATGCTAACCCTAACCCTAACACTATCCTAGGCCTGATGCTAACCCTAACCCTAACACTTACACTATCCTAGGGCTGATGCTAACCCTAACCCTAACCCTAACACTCTCCTAGGGCTGATGCTAACCCTAACCCTAACACTGTCCTAGGCCTGATGCTAACCCTAACCCTAACAGTATCCTAGGGCTGATGCTAACCCTAACCCTAACCCTAACACTATCCTAGGCCTGATGCTAACCCTATCCCTAACCTTAACACTCTCCTAGGGCTGAGGCTAACCCTAACCCTAACACTATCCTAGGGCTGATGCTAACCCTAACCCTAACCCTAACCCTAACAGTATCCTAAGTCTGATGCTAACCCTAGCCCTCACACTATCCTAGGCCTGATGATAACCCTAACCCTAACCTTAACACTATCCTAGGGCTGATGCTAACCCTAACCCTAACTCTAACACTATCCTAGAGCTGTTGCTAACCCTAACCCTAACACTATCCTAGGCCTGATGATAACCCTAACCCTAACCCTAACACTATCCTAGGGCTGATGCTAACCCTAACCCTAATGCTATCCTAGGGCTGATGCTAACCCTAACCCTAACCCTAACACTATCCTAGGGCTGATGCTAACCCTAACGTTAAGCCTAACACTACCCTTGAACTGATGCTAACCCTAACCCTAACCCTAACACTATCCTAGGCCTGATGATAACCCTAACCCTAACCCTAACACTATCCTAGGGTTTATGTTAACCCTAACCCTAACACTATCCTAGGGCTGATGCTAACCCTAACCCTAACCCTAACACTATCCTAGGGCGGATGCTAACCCTAACCCTAACCCTAACACTATCCTAGGGCTGATGCTAACCCTAACACTAACACTATCCTAGGGATGATTCTAACCCTAACCCTAACCCTAACACTATCCTAGGGCTGATGCTAACCCTAACCCTAACTCTAACACTATCTTAGGGCTGAGGCTAACCCTAACCCAAACACTATCCTACGGCTGATGCTAACCCTAACCCTAACCCTAACACTATCCTAAGGCTGATGCTAACCCTAACACTAACACTATCCTAGGCCTGGTGCTAACCCTAACCCTAACCCTAACACTATCCTAGGGCTGATGCTAACCCTAACCCTAATACTATCCTAGGGCTGATGCTAACCCTAACCCTAACCCAAACACTATCCTAGGGCTGATGCTAACCCTATCCCTAACCCTAACACTATCCTAGGGCTGATGCTAACCCTAACTCTAACACTATCCTGGGCCTGATGCTAAACCTAACCCTAACACTTACACTATCCTAGGGCTGATGCTAACCCTAACCCTAACCTTAACACTATCCTAGGTCTGATGATAACCCTAAACCTAACACTATCCTAGGGCTGATGCTAACCCTAACCCTAACCCTAACACTATCCTAGGGCTGATGTTAACCCTAACCCTAACACTATCCTAGGGCTGATGCTAACCCTAACCCTAACCCTACCACTCTCCTAGGGCTGATGCTAACCGTAACCCTAACACTATCCTAGGCCTGATTCTAACCCTAACCCTAACACTATCATAGGGCTGATGCTAACCCTAACCCTAACCCTAACACTATCCTAGGGCTGATGATAACCCTAAACCTAACACTATCCTAGGGCTGATGCTAACCCTAACCCTAACTCTAACACTATCTTAGGGCTGAGGCTAACCCTAACCCAAACACTATCCTACGGCTGATGCTAACCCTAACGCTAACCCTAACACTATCCTAAGGCTGATGCTAACCCTAACACTAACACTATCCTAGGCCTGGTGCTAACCCTAACCCTAACCCTAACACTATCCTAGGGCTGATGCTAACCCTAACCCTAATACTATCCTAGGGCTGATGCTAACCCTAACCCTAACACTAACACTATCCTAGGGCTGATGCTAACCCTATCCCTAACCCTAACACTATCCTAGGGCTGATGCTAACCCTAACCCTAACACTATCCTAGGCCTGATGCTAACCCTAACCCTAACACTTACACTATCCTAGGGCTGACGCTAACCCTAACCCTAACCCTAACACTATCCTAGGTCTGATGATAACCCTAAACCTAACACTATCCTAGGGCTGATGCTAACCCTAACCCTAACCCTAACACTATCCTAGGGCTGATGTTAACCCTAACCCTAACACTATCCTAGGGCTGATGCTAACCCTAACCCTAACCCTAACACTCTCCTAGGGCTGATGCTAACCGTAACCCTAACACTCTCCTAGGGCTGAGGCTAACCCTAACCCTAACACTATCCTAGGGCTGATGCTAACCCTAACCCTAACCCTAACACTATCCTAGGGCTGATGCTAACCCTAACGCTAACCCTAACACTATCCTTAAACTGATGCTAACCCTAACCCTAACCCTAACCCTAACACTATCCTAGGCCTGATGATAACCCTAACCCTAACCCTAACACTATCCTAGGGTTTATGTTAACCCTAACCCTAACACTATCCTAGGGCTGATGCTAATCTTAACCCTAACCCTAAAACTATCCTAGGGCGGATGCTAACCCTAACCCTAACCCTAACACTATCCTAGGGCTGAAGCTAACCCTAACCCAAACACTATCCTACGGCTGATGCTAACCCTAACCCTAACACTAACACTATCCTAAGGCTGATGCTAACCCTAACACTAACACTATCCTAGGCCTGGTGCTAACCCTAACCCTAACCCTAACACTATCCTAGGGCTGATGCTAACCCTATCCCTAACCCTAACACTATCCTAGGGCTGATGCTAACCCTAACCCTAACACTATCCTAGGCCTGATGCTAACCCTAACCCTAACACTTACACTATCCTAGGGCTGATGCTAACCCTAACCCTAACCCTAACACTATCCTAGGTCTGATGATAACCCTAAACCTAACACTATCCTAGGGTTGATGCTAACCCTAACCCTAACCCTAACACTATCCTAGGGCTGATGTTAACCCTAACCCTAACACTATCCTAGGGCTGATGCTAACCCTAACCCTAACATTATCCTATGGCTGATGCTAACCCTAACCCTAACCCTAACACTATCCTAAGTCTGATGCTAACCCTAGCCCTCCCACTATCCTAGGCCTGATGATAACCCTAACCCTAACCTTAACACTATCCTAGGGCTGATGCTAACCCTAACCCTAACCCTAACACTATCCTAGAGCTGATGCTAACCCTAACCCTAGCATTATCCTAGGCCTGATGATAACCGTAACCCTAACCCTAACACTATCCTAGGGCTGATGCTAACCGTAACGCTAAGCCTAACACTATCCTTGAACTGATGCTAACCCTAACCCTAACCCTAACACTCTCCTAGGCCTGATGATAACCCTAACCTAACCCTAACACTATCCTAGGGTTTATGTTAACCCTAACCCTAACACTATCCTAGGGCTGATGCTAACCCTAACCCTAACCCTAACACTATCCTAGGGCGGATGCTAACCCTAACCCTAACCCTAACACTATCCTAGGGCTGATGCTAACCCTAACACTAACACTATCCTAGGGCTGATGCTAACCATAACCCTAACCCTAACACTATCCTAGGGCTGATGCTAACCCTAACCCTAACTCTAACACTATCTTAGGGCTGAGGCTAACCCTAACCCAAACACTATCCTACGGCTGATGCTAACCCTAACCCTAACCCTAACACTATCCTAAGGCTGATGCTAACCCTAACACTAACACTATCCTAGGCCTGATGCTAACCCTAACCCTAACACTTACACTATCCTAGGGCTGATGCTAACCCTAACCCTAACCCTAACACTCTCCTAGGGCTGATGCTAACCCTAACCCTAACACAGTCCTAGGCCTGATGCTAACCCTAACCCTAACAGTATCCTAGGGCTGATGCTAACCCTAACCCTAACACTAACACTATCCTAGGCCTGATGCTAACCCTATCCCTAACCTTAACACTCTCCTAGGGCTGAGGCTAACCCTAACCCTAACACTATCCTAGGGCTGATGCTAACCCTAACCCTAACCCTAACAGTATCCTAAGTCTGATGCTAACCCTAGCCCTCACACTATCCTAGGCCTGATGATAACCCTAACCCTAACCTTAACACTATCCTAGGGCTGATGCTAACCCTAACCCTAACCCTAACACTGTCCTAGAGCCGATGCTAACCCTAACCCTAACACTATCCTAGGCCTGATGATAACCCTAAACCTAACCCTAACACTATCCTAGGGCTGATGCTAACCCTAACCCTAACGCTATCCTAGGGCTGATGCTAACCCTAACCCTAACCCTAACACTAACCTAGGGCTGATGCTAACCCTAACGCTAAGCCTAACATTATCCTAGGGCTGATGCTAACCCTAACCCTAACCCTAACACTATCCTAGGCCTGATGATAACCCTAACCCTAACCCTAACACTATCCTAGGGTTTATGTTAACCCTAACCCTAACACTATCCTAGGGCTGATGCTAACCCTAACCCTAACCCTAACACTATCCTAGGGTGGATGCTAACCCTAACCCTAACCCTAACACTATCCTAGGGCTGATGCTAACCCTAACACTAACACTATCCTAGGGCTGAATCTAACCCTAAACCTAACCCTAACACTACCCTAGGGCTGATGCTAACACTAACCCTAACTCTAACACTATCTTTGGGCTGAGGCTAACCCTAACCCAAACACTATCCTACGGCTGATGCTAACCCTAACCCTAACCCTAACACTATCCTAAGGCTGATGCTAACCCTAACACTAACACTATCCTGGGCCTGGTGCTAACCCTATCCCGAACCCTAACACTATCCTAGGGCTGATGCTAACCCTAACCCTAATACTATCCTAGGGCTGATGCTAACCCTAACCCTAACCTTAACACTCTCCTAGGGCTGATGCTAACCCTAACCCTAACCCTAACACTATCCTAGGCCTGATGCTAACCCTAACCCTAACACTTACACTATCCTAGGGCTGATGCTAACCCTAACCCTAACCCTAACACTATCCTAGGTCTGATGCTAACCCTAAACCTAACACTGTCCTAGGGCTGATGCTAACCCTAACCCTAACCCTAACACTATCCTAGGGCTGATGTTAACCCTAACACTATCACTATCCTAGGGCTGATGCTAACCCTAACCCTAACCCTAACACTATCCTAGGCCTGAAGCTAACCCTAACACTAACACTATCCTGGGGCTGATGCTAACCCTAACCCTAACTCTAACACTATCTTAGGGCTGAGGCTAACCCTAACCCAAACACTATCCTACGGCTGATGCTAACCCTAACGCTAACCCTAACACTATCCTAAGGCTGATGCTAACCCTAACACTAACACTATCCTAGGCCTGGTGCTAACCCTAACCCTAACCCTAACACTATCCTAGGGCTGATGCTAACCCTAACCCTAATACTATTCTAGGGCTGATGCTAACCCTAACCCTAACCCTAACACTATCCTAGGGCTGATGCTAACCCTATCCCTAACCCTAACACTATCCTAGGGCTGATGCTAACCCTAACCTTAACACTATCCGAGGCCTGATGCTAACCCTAACCCTAACACTTACACTATCCTAGGGCTGACGCTAACCCTAACCCTAACCCTAACACTATCCTAGGTCTGATGATATCCCTAAACCTAACACTATCCTAGGGCTGATGCTAACCCTAACCCTAACCCTAACACTATCCTAGGGCTGATGTTAACCCTAACCCTAACACTATCCTAGGGCTGATGCTAACCCTAACCCTAACCCTAACACTCTCCTAGGGCTGATGCTAACCGTAACCCTAACACTATCCTAGGCCTGATTCTAACCCTAACCCTAACACTATCATAGGGCTGATGCTAACCCTAACCCTAACCCTGACACTATCCTAGGCCTGATGCTAACCCTATCCCTAACCCTAACACTCTCCTAGGGCTGAGGCTAACCCTAACCCTAACACTATCCTAGGGCTGATGCTAACCCTAACCCTAACCCTAACACTATCCTAGGGTTGATGCTAACCCTAAACCTAACACTGTCCTAGGGCTGATGCTAACCCTAACCCTAACCCTAACACTATCCTAGGGCTGATGCTAACCCTAACCCTAACACTAACCTAGGGCTAATGCTAACCCTAACCCTAACCCTAACACTATCCTAAGTCTGATGCTAACCCTAGCCCTCACACTATCCCAGGCCTGATGATAACCCTAACCCTAACCTTAACACTATCCTAGGGCTGATGCTAACCCTAACCCTAACCCTAACACTATCCTCTAGCTGATGCTAACCCTAACCCTAGCACTATCCTAGGCCTGATGATAACCCTAACCCTAACCCTAACACTATCCTAGGGCTGATGCTAACCCTAACCCTAACCCTAACACTATACTAGGGCTGATGCTAACCCTAACGCTAAGCCTAACACTATCCTTGAACTGATGCTAACCCTAACCCTAACCCTAACACTATCCTAGGCCTGATGATAACCGTAACCTAACCCTAACACTATCCTAGGGTTTATGTTAACCCTAACCCTAACACTATCCTAGGGCTGATGCTAACCCTAACCCTAACCCTAACGCTATCCTAGGGCGGATGCTAACCCTAACCCTAACCCTAACACTATCCTAGGGCTGATGTTAACCCTAACACTAACACTATCCTAGGGCTGATGCTAACCATAACCCTAACCCTAACACTTACCTAGGGCTGATGCTAACCCTAACCCTAACTCTAACACTATCTTAGGGCTGAGGCTAACCCTAACCCAAACACTATCCTACGGCTGATGCTAACCCTAACCCTAACCCTAACACTATCCTAAGGCTGATGCTAACCCTAACACTAACAATATCCTGGGCCTGGTGCTAACCCTAACCCTAACCCTAACAGTATCCTAGGGCTGATGCTAACCCTAACCCTAATACTATCCTAGGGCTGATGCTAACCCTAACGCTAACCCTAACACTATCCTAGGGCTGATGCTAACCCTAACCCTAACCCTAACACTATCCTAGGGCTGATGCTAACCCTAACCCTAACACTATCCTAGGCCTGATGCTAACCCTAACCCTAACACTTACATTATCCTAGGGCTGATGCTAACCCTAACCCTAACCCTAACACTCTCCTAGGGCTGATGCTAACCCTAACCCTAACACGGTCCTAGGCCTGATGCTAACCCTAACCCTAACAGTATCCTAGGGCTGATGCTAACCCTAACCCTAACCCTAACACTATCCTAGGCCTGATGCTAACCCTATCCCTAACCTTAACACTCTCCTAGGGCTGAGGCTAACCCTAACCCTAACACTATCCTAGGGCTGATGCTAACCCTAACCCTAACCCTAACCCTGACAGTATCCTAAGTCTGATGCTAACCCTAGCCCTCACACTATCCTAAGCCTGATGATAACCCTAACCCTAACCTTAACACTATCCTAGGGCTGATGCTAACCCTAACCCTAACTCTAACACTATCCTAGAGCTGTTGCTAACCCTAACCCTAACACTATCCTAGGCCTGATGATAACCCTAACCCTAACCCTAACACTATCCTAGGGCTGATGCTAACCCTAACCCTAATGCTATCCTAGGGCTGATGCTAACCCTAACCCTAACCCTAACACTATCCTAGGGCTGATGCTAACCCTAACGCTAAGCCTAACACTACCCTTGAACTGATGCTAACCCTAACCCTAACCCTAACACTATCCTAGGGCGGATGCTAACCCTAACCCTAACCCTAACACTATCCTAGGGCTGATGCTAACCCTAACACTAACACTATCCTAGGGATGATTCTAACCCTAACCCTAACCCTAACACTATCCTAGGGCTGATGCTAACCCTAACCCTAACTCTAACACTATCTTAGGGCTGAGGCTAACCCTAACCCAAACACTATCCTACGGCTGATGCTAACCCTAACCCTAACCCTAACACTATCCTAAGGCTGATGCTAACCCTAACACTAACACTATCCTAGGCCTGGTGCTAACCCTAACCCTAACCCTAACACTATCCTAGGGCTGATGCTAACCCTAACCCTAATACTATCCTAGGGCTGATGCTAACCCTAACCCTAACCCAAACACTATCCTAGGGCTGATGCTAACCCTATCCCTAACCCTAACACTATCCTAGGGCTGATGCTAACCCTAACTCTAACACTATCCTGGGCCTGATGCTAAACCTAACCCTAACACTTACACTATCCTAGGGCTGATGCTAACCCTAACCCTAACCTTAACACTATCCTAGGTCTGATGATAACCCTAAACCTAACACTATCCTAGGGCTGATGCTAACCCTAACCCTAACCCTAACACTATCCTAGGGCTGATGTTAACCCTAACCCTAACACTATCCTAGGGCTGATGCTAACCCTAACCCTAACCCTACCACTCTCCTAGGGCTGATGCTAACCGTAACCCTAACACTATCCTAGGCCTGATTCTAACCCTAACCCTAACACTATCATAGGGCTGATGCTAACCCTAACCGTAACCCTAACACTATCCTAGGGCTGATGATAACCCTAAACCTAACACTATCCTAGGGCTGATGCTAACCCTAACCCTAACTCTAACACTATCTTAGGGCTGAGGCTAACCCTAACCCAAACACTATCCTACGGCTGATGCTAACCCTAACGCTAACCCTAACACTATCCTAAGGCTGATGCTAACCCTAACACTAACACTATCCTAGGCCTGGTGCTAACCCTAACCCTAACCCTAACACTATCCTAGGGCTGATGCTAACCCTAACCCTAATACTATCCTAGGGCTGATGCTAACCCTAACCCTAACCCTAACACTATCCTAGGGCTGATGCTAACCCTATCCCTAACCCTAACACTATCCTAGGGCTGATGCTAACCCTAACCCTAACACTATCCTAGGCCTGATGCTAACCCTAACCCTAACACTTACACTATCCTAGGGCTGACGCTAACCCTAACCCTAACCCTAACACTATCCTAGGTCTGATGATAACCCTAAACCTAACACTATCCTAGGGCTGATGCTAACCCTAACCCTAACCCTAACACTATCCTAGGGCTGATGTTAACCCTAACCCTAACACTATCCTAGGGCTGATGCTAACCCTAACCCT
Source organism: Lemur catta (assembly GCF_020740605.2). Classification (NCBI taxonomy): domain Eukaryota; kingdom Metazoa; phylum Chordata; class Mammalia; order Primates; family Lemuridae; genus Lemur; species Lemur catta. The sequence goes on along the minus strand of NW_025423861.1, from coordinate 667,316 downwards.
AACCCTAACACTCTCCTAGGGCTGATGCTAACCGTAACCCTAACACTCTCCTAGGGCTGAGGCTAACCCTAACCCTAACACTATCCTAGGGCTGATGCTAACCCTAACCCTAACCCTAACACTATCCTAGGGCTGATGCTAACCCTAACGCTAACCCTAACACTATCCTTGAACTGATGCTAACCCTAACCCTAACCCTAACCCTAACACTATCCTAGGCCTGATGATAACCCTAACCCTAACCCTAACACTATCCTAGGGTTTATGTTAACCCTAACCCTAACACTATCCTAGGGCTGATGCTAATCTTAACCCTAACCCTAAAACTATCCTAGGGCGGATGCTAACCCTAACCCTAACCCTAACACTATCCTAGGGCTGAAGCTAACCCTAACCCAAACACTATCCTACGGCTGATGCTAACCCTAACCCTAACACTAACACTATCCTAAGGCTGATGCTAACCCTAACACTAACACTATCCTAGGCCTGGTGCTAACCGTAACCCTAACCCTAACACTATCCTAGGGCTGATGCTAACCCTATCCCTAACCCTAACACTATCCTAGGGCTGATGCTAACCCTAACCCTAACACTATCCTAGGCCTGATGCTAACCCTAACCCTAACACTTACACTATCCTAGGGCTGATGCTAACCCTAACCCTAACCCTAACACTATCCTAGGTCTGATGATAACCCTAAACCTAACACTATCCTAGGGCTGATGCTAACCCTAACCCTAACCCTAACACTATCCTAGGGCTGATGTTAACCCTAACCCTAACACTATCCTAGGGCTGATGCTAACCCTAACCCTAACACTATCCTAGGGCTGATGCTAACCCTAACCCTAACCCTAACACTATCCTAAGTCTGATGCTAACCCTAGCCCTCACACTATCCTAGGCCTGATGATAACCCTAACTCTAACCTTAACACTATCCTAGGGCTGATGCTAACCCTAACCCTATCCCTAACACTATCCTAGAGCTGATGCTAACCCTAACCCTAACACTATCCTAGGCCTGATGATAACCCTAACCCTAACCCTAACACTATCATAGGGCTGATGCTAACCCTAACCCTAACACTATCCTAGGGCTGATGCTAACCCTAACGCTAACCCTAACACTATCCTTGAACTGATGCTAACCCTAACCCTAACCCTAACCCTAACACTATCCTAGGCCTGATGATAACCCTAACCCTAACCCTAACACTATCCTAGGGTTTATGTTAACCCTAACCCTAACACTATCCTAGGGCTGATGCTAATCTTAACCCTAACCCTAACACTATCCTAGGGCGGATGCTAACCCTAACCCTAACCCTAACACTATCCTAGGGCTGAAGCTAACCCTAACACTAACACTATCCTAGGGCTGATCCTAACCCTAACCCTAACTCTAACACTATCTTAGGGCTGAGGCTAACCCTAACCCAAACACTATCCTACGGCTGATGCTAACCCTAACGCTAACCCTAACACTATCCTAAGGCTGATGCTAACCCTAACACTAACACTATCCTAGGCCTGGTGCTAACCCTAACCCTAACCCTAACACTATCCTAGGGCTGATGCTAACCCTAACCCTAATACTATCCTAGGGCTGATGCTAACCCTAACCCTAACTCTAACACTATCCTAGGGCTGATGCTAACCCTATCCCTAACCCTAACACTATCCTAGGGCTGATGCTAACCCTAACCCTAACACTATCCTAGGCCTGATGCTAACCCTAACCCTAACACTTACACTATCCTAGGGCTGACGCTAACCCTAACCCTAACCCTAACACTATCCTAGGTCTGATGATAACCGTAACCCTAACACTATCCTAGACCTGATTCTAACCCTAACCCTAACACTATCCTAGGGCTGATGCTAACCCAAACCCTAACCCTAACACTATCCTAGGGCTGATGTTAACCCTAACCCTAACACTATCCTAGGGCTGATGCTAACCCTAACCCTAACCCTAACACTCTCCTAGGGCTGATGCTAACCGTAACCCTAACACTATCCTAGGCCTGATTCTAACCCTAACCCTAACACTATCATAGGGCTGATGCTAACCCTAACCCTAACCCTAACACTATCCTAGGCCTGATGCTAACCCTATCCCTAACCCTAACACTCTCCTAGGGCTGAGGCTAACCCTAACCCTAACACTATCCTAGGGCTGATGCTAACCCTAACCCTAACCCTAACACTATCCTAGGGTTGATGCTAACCCTAAACCTAACACTATCCTAGGGCTGATGCTAACCCTAACCCTAACCCTAACACTATCCTAGGGTTGATGCTAACCCTAACCCTAACACTATCCTAGGGCTGATGCTAACCCTAACCCTAACAGTAACACTATCCTAGGGCTGATGCTAACCCTAACCCTAACACTAACCTAGGGCTAATGCTAACCCTAACCCTAACCCTAACACTATCCTAAGTCTGATGCTAACCCTAGCCCTCACACTATCCTAGGCCTGATGATAACCCTAACCCTAACCTTAACACTATCCTAGGGCTGATGCTAACCCTAACCCTAACCCTAACACTATCCTAGAGCTGATGCTAACCCTAACCCTAGCACTATCCTAGGCCTGATGATAACCCTAACCCTAACCCTAACACTATCCTAGGGCTGATGCTAACCCTAACCCTAACCCTAACACTATACTAGGGCTGATGCTAACCCTAACGCTAAGCCTAACACTATCCTTGAACTGATGCTAACCCTAACCCTAACCCTAACACTATCCTAGGCCTGATGATAACCGTAACCTAACCCTAACACTATCCTAGGGTTTATGTTAACCCTAACCCTAACACTATCCTAGGGCTGATGCTAACCCTAACCCTAACCCTAACGCTATCCTAGGGCGGATGCTAACCCTAACCCTAACCCTAACACTATCCTAGGGCTGATGCTAACCCTAACACTAACACTATCCTAGGGCTGATGCTAACCATAACCCTAACCCTAACACTTACCTAGGGCTGATGCTAACCCTAACCCTAACTCTAACACTATCTTAGGGCTGAGGCTAACCCTAACCCAAACACTATCCTACGGCTGATGCTAACCCTAACCCTAACCCTAACACTATCCTAAGGCTGATGCTAACCCTAACACTAACACTATCCTGGGCCTGGTGCTAACCCTAACCCTAACCCTAACAGTATCCTAGGGCTGATGCTAACCCTAACCCTAATACTATCCTAGGGCTGATGCTAACCCTAACGCTAACCCTAACACTATCCTAGGGCTGATGCTAACCCTAACCCTAACCCTAACACTATCCTAGGGCTGATGCTAACCCTAACCCTAACACTATCCTAGGCCTGATGCTAACCCTAACCCTAACACTTACACTATCCTAGGGCTGATGCTAACCCTAACCCTAACCCTAACACTCTCCTAGGGCTGATGCTAACCCTAACCCTAACACTGTCCTAGGCCTGATGCTAACCCTAACCCTAACAGTATCCTAGGGCTGATGCTAACCCTAACCCTAACCCTAACACTATCCTAGGCCTTATGCTAACCCTATCCCTAAACTTAACACTCTCCTAGGGCTGAGGCTAACCCTAACCCTAACACTATCCTAGGGCTGATGCTAACCCTAACCCTAACCCTAACCCTAACAGTATCCTAAGTCTGATGCTAACCCTAGCCCTCACACTATCCTAGGCCTGATGATAACCCTAACCCTAACCTTAACACTATCCTAGGGCTGATGCTAACCCTAACCCTAACCCTAACACTATCCTAGGGCTGATGCTAACCCTAACCCTAATGCTATCCTAGGGCTGATGCTAACCCTAACCCTAACCCTAACACTATCCTAGGGCTGATGCTAACCCTAACGCTAAGCCTAACACTACCCTTGAACTGATGCTAACCCTAACCCTAACCCTAACACTATCCTAGGCCTGATGATAACCCTAACCCTAACCCTAACACTATCCTAGGGTTTATGTTAACCCTAACCCTAACACTATCCTAGGGCTGATGCTAACCCTAACCCTAACCCTAACACTATCCTAGGGCTGATGCTAACCCTAACCCTAACATTATCCTAGGGCTGATGCTAACCCTAACCCTAACCCTAACACTATCCTAAGTCTGATGCTAACCCTAGCCCTCACACTATCCTAGGCCTGATGATAACCCTAACCCTAACCTTAACACTATCCTAGGGCTGATGCTAACCCTAACCCTAACCCTAACACTATCCTAGAGCTGATGCTAAACCTAACCCTAGCACTATCCTAGGCCTGATGATAACCCTAACCCTAACCCTAACACTATCCTTGGGTTTATGTTAACCCTAACCCTAACACTATCCTAGGGCTGATGCTAATCTTAACCCTAACCCTAACACTATCCTAGGGCGGATGCTAACCCTAACCCTAACCCTAACACTATCCTAGGGCTGAAGCTAACCCTAACACTAACAGTATCCTAGGGCTGATGCTAACCGTAACCCTAAACCTAACACTATCCTAGGGCTGATGCTAACCCTAACCCTACCTCTAACACTATCTTAGGGCTGAGGCTAACCCTAACCCAAACACTATCCTACGGCTGATGCTAACCCTAACGCTAACCCTAACACTATCCTAAGGTTGATGCTAACCCTAACACTAACACTATCCTAGGCCTGGTGCTAACCCTAACCCTAACCCTAACACTATCCTAGGGCTGATGCTAACCCTAACCCTAATACTATCCTAGGGCTGATGCTAACCCTAACCCTAACCCTAACACTATCCTAGGGCTGATGCTAACCCTATCCCTAACCCTAACACTATCCTAGGGCTGATGCTAACCCTAACCCTAACACTATCCTAGGCCTGATGCTAACCCTAACCCGAACACTTACACTATCCTAGGGCTGACGCTAACCCTAACCCTAACCCTAACACTATCCTAGGCCTGATGATAACCCTAAACCTAACACTATCCTAGGGCTGATGCTAACCCTAACCCTAACCCTAACACTATCCTAGGGCTGATGCTAACCCTAACCCTAACTCTAACACTATCTTAGGGCTGAGGCTAACCCTAACCCAAAGACTATCCTACGGCTGATGCTAACCATAACCCTAACCCTAACACTATCCTAAGGCTGATGCTAACCCTAACACTAACACTATCCTAGGCCTGGTGCTAACCCTAACCCTAACCCTAACACTATCATAGGGCTGATGCTAACCCTAACCCTAATACTATCCTAGGGCTGATGCTAACACTAACCCTAACCCTAACACTATCATAGGGCTGATGCTAACCCTAACCCTAACCCTAACACTATCCTAGGCCTGATGCTAACCCTATCCCTAACCCTAACACTCTCCTACGGCTGAGGCTAACCCTAACCCTAACACTATCCTAGGGCTGATTCTAACCCTAACCCTAACCCTAACACTATCCTAGGGTTGATGCTAACCCTAAACCTAACACTATTCTAGGGCTGATGCTAACCCTAAGCCTAACCCTAACACTATCCTAGGGCTGATGCTAACCCTAACCCTAACACTATCCTAGGGCTGATGCTAACCCTAACCCTAACTCTAACACTATCCTAGGGCTGATGCTAACCCTAACCCTAACATTATCCTAGGGCTGATGCTAACCCTAACCCTAACCCTAACACTATCCTAAGTCTGATGCTAACCCTAGCCCTCACACTATCCTAGGCCTGATGATAACCCTAACCCTAACCTTAACACTATCCTAGGGCTGATGCTAACCCTAACCCTAACCCTAACACTATCCTAGAGCTGATGCTAAACCTAACCCTAGCACTATCCTAGGCCTGATGATAACCCTAACCCTAACCCTAACACTATCCTTGGGTTTATGTTATCCCTAACCCTAACACTATCCTAGGGCTGATGCTAATCTTAACCCTAACCCTAACACTATCCTAGGGCGGATGCTAACCCTAACCCTAACCCTAACACTATCCTAGGGCTGAAGCTAACCCTAACACTAACAGTATCCTAGGGCTGATGCTAACCGTAACCCTAAACCTAACGCTATCCTAGGGCTGATGCTAACCCTAACCCTACCTCTAACACTATCTTAGGGCTGAGGCTAACCCTAACCCAAACACTATCCTACGGCTGATGCTAACCCTAACGCTAACCCTAAAACTATCCTAAGGTTGATGCTAACCCTAACACTAACACTATCCTAGGCCTGGTGCTAACCCTAACCCTAACCCTAACACTATCCTAGGGCTGATGCTAACCCTAACCCTAATACTATCCTAGGGCTGATGCTAACCCTAACCCTAACCCTAACACTATCCTAGGGCTGATGCTAACCCTATCCCTAACCCTAACACTATCCTAGGGCTGATGCTAACCCTAACCCTAACACTATCCTAGGCCTGATGCTAACCCTAACCCGAACACTTACACTATCCTAGGGCTGACGCTAACCCTAACCCTAACCCTAACACTATCCTAGGCCTGATGATAACCCTAAACCTAACACTATCCTAGGGCTGATGCTAACCCTAACCCTAACCCTAACACTATCCTAGGGCTGATGTTAACCCTAAACCTAACACTATCCTAGGGCTGACGCTAACCCTAACCCTAACCCTAACACTATCCTAGAGCTGATGCTAACCCTAACCCTAACACTATCCTAGGCCTGATGATAACCCTAACCCTAACCCTAACACTATCCTAGGGCTGATGCTAACCCTAACACTATCCTAGGGCTGATGCTAACCCTAACCCTAACCATAACACTCTCCTAGGGCTGATGCTAACCCTAACCCTAACACTATCCTAGGCCTGATGCTAACCCTAACCCTAACACTATCCTAGGCCTGATGCTAAACCTATCCCTAACCATAACACTCTCCTAGGGCTGATGCTAACCCTAACCCTAACACTATCCTAGGGCTGATGCTAACCCTAACCCTAACCCTAACACTATCCTAAGTCTGATGCTAACCCTAGCCTTCACACTATCCTAGGCCTGATGACAACCCTAACTCTAACCTTAACACTATCCTAGGGCTGATGCTAACCCTAACCCTAACACTATCCTAGGGCTGATGCTAACCCTAACGCTAACCCTAACACTATCCTTGAACTGATGCTAACCCTAACCCTAACCCTAACCCTGACACTATCCTAGGCCTGATGATAACCCTAACCCTAACCCTAACACTATCCTTGGGTTTATGTTAACCCTAACCCTAACACTATTCTAGGGCTGATGCTAATCTTAACCCTAACCCTAACACTATCCTAGGGCGGATGCTAACCCTAACCCTAACCCTAACACTATCCTAGGGCTGAAGCTAACCCTAACCCAAACACTATCCTACGGCTGATGCTAACCCTAACCCTAACACTAACACTATCCTAAGGCTGATGCTAACCCTAACACTAACACTATCCTGGGCCTGGTGCTAACCCTAACCCTAACCCTAACACTATCCTAGGGCTGATGATAACCCTAACCCTAATACTATCCTAGGGCTGATGCTAACCCTAACCCTAACCCTAACACTATCCTAGGGCTGATGCTAACCCTATCCCTAACCCTAACACTATCCTAGGGCTGATGCTAACCCTAACCCTAACACTATCCTAGGCCTGATGCTAACCCTAACCCTAACACTTACACTATCCTAGGGCTGATGCTAACCCTAACCCTAAACCTAACACTATCCTAGGGCTGATGCTAACCCTAACCCTAACACTATCCTAGGGCTGATGCTAACCCTAACCCTAACCCTAACACTATCCTAAGTCTGATGCTAACCCTAGCCCTCACACTATCCTAGGCCTGATGATAACCCTAACTCTAACCTTAACACTATCCTAGGGCTGATGCTAACCCTAACCCTATCCCTAACACTATCCTAGAGCTGATGCTAACCCTAACACTAACACTATCCTAGGCCTGATGATAACCCTAACCCTAACCCTAACACTATCATAGGGCTGATGCTAACCCTAACCCTAACACTATCCTAGGGCTGATGCTAACCCTAACCCTAACACTATCCTTGAACTGATGCTAACCCTAACCCTAACCCTAACACTCTCCTAGGGCTGAGGCTAACCCTAACACTAACACTATCCTAGGGCTGATGCTAACCCTAACCCTAACCCTAACACTATCCTAGGGTTGATGCTAACCCTAAACCTAACACTATCCTAGGGCTGATGCTAACCCTAACCCTAACCCTAACACTATCCTAGGGCTGATGCTAACCCTAACCCTAACACTATCCTAGGGCTGATGCTAACCCTAACCCTAACCCTAACACTATCCTAGGGCTGATGCTAACCCTAACCCTAACACTAACCTAGGGCTAATGCTAACCCTAACCCTAACCCTAACACTATCCTAAGTCTGATGCTAACCCTAGCCCTCACACTATCCTAGGCCTGATGATAACCCTAACCCTAACCTTAACACTATCCTAGGGCTGATGCTAACCCTAACCCTAACCCTAACACTATCCTAGAGCTCATGCTAACCCTAACCCTAGCACTATCCTAGGCCTGATGATAACCCTATCCCTAACCCTAACACTATCCTAGGGCTGATGCTAACCCTAACCCTAACCCTAACACTATACTAGGGCTGATGCTAACCCTAACGCTAAGCCTAACACTATCCTTGAACTGATGCTAACCCTAACCCTAACCCTAACCCTAACCCTAACCCTAACCCTAACCCTAACCCTAACCCTAACCCTTGAACTGATGCTAACCCTAACCCTAACCCTAACACTATCCTAGGCCTGATGATAACCCTAACCCTAACCCTAACACTATCCTAGGGTGTATGTTAACCCTAACCCTAACACTATCCTAGGGCTGATGCTAACCCTAACCCTAACCCTAACACTATCCTAGGGCGGATGCTAACCCTAACCCTAACCCTAACACTATCTTAGGGCTGATGCTAACCCTAACCCTAACTCTAACACTATCTTAGGGCTGAGGCTAACCCTAACCCAAACACTATCCTACGGCTGATGCTAACCCTAACCCTAACCCTAACACTATCCTAAGGCTGATGCTAACCCTAACACTAACACTATCCTAGGGCTGATGCTAACCCTAAGCCTAACCCTAACACTATCCTAGGGCTGATGCTAACCCTAACCCTAACACTATCCTAGGGCTGATGCTAACCCTAACCCTAACCCTAACACTATCCTAGGGCGGATGCTAACCCTATCCCTAACCCTAACACTATCCTAGGGCTGATGCTAACCCTAACTCTAACACTATCCTAGGCCTGATGCTAAACCAAACCCTAACACTTACACTATCCTAGGGCTGATGCTAACCCTAACCGTAACCTTAACACTATCCTAGGTCTGATGATAACCCTAAACCTAACACTATCCTAGGGCTGATGCTAACCCTAACCCTAACCCTAACACTATCCTAGGGCTGATGTTAACCCTAACCCTAACACTATCCTAGGGCTGATGCTAACCCTAACCCTAACCCTAACACTCTCCTAGGGCTGATGCTAACCGTAACCCTAACACTATCCTAGGCCTGATGCTAACCCTAACCCTAACACTATCCTAGGGCTGATGCTAACCCTAACCCTAACCCTAACACTATCCTAGGCCTGATGCTAACCCTATCCCTAACCCTAACACTCTCCTAGGGCTGAGGATAACCCTAACCCTAACACTATCCTAGGGCTGATGCTAACCCTAACCCTAACCCTAACACTATCCTAGGGTTGACGCTAACCCTAACCCTAACACTATCCTTGGGCTGATGCTAACCCTAACCCTAACCCTAACACTATCCTAGGGCTGATGCTAACCCTAACCCTAACACTATCCTAGAGCTCATGCTAACCCTAACCCTAACCCTAACACTATCCTAGGGCTGATGCTAACCCTAACCCTAACCCTAACACTATCCTAGGGCTGATGCTAACCCTAGCCCTCACACTATCCTAGGCCTGATGATAACCCTAACCCTAACCTTAACACCATCCTAGGGCTGATGCTAACCCTAACCCTAACCCTAACACTATCCTAGAGCTGATGCTAACCCTAACCCTAACACTATCCTAGGCCTGATGAAAACCCTAACCCTAACCCTAACACTATCCTAGGGCTGATGCTAACACTCATCCTAACACTATCCTAGGGCTGATGCTAACCCTAACGCTAAGCCTAACACTATCCTTGAACTGATGCTAACCCTAACCCTAACCCTAACACTATCCTAGGCCTGATGATAACCCTAACCCTAACCCTAACACTATCCTAGGTTTTATGTTAACCCTAAACTTAACACTATCCTAGGGCAGATGCTAACCCTAACCCTAACCCTAACAGTATCCTAGGGCGGATGCTAACCCTAACCCTAACACTATCCTAGGTCTGATGCTAACCCTAACCCTAACCCTAACACTATCCTAGGGTTGATGCTAACCCTAACCCTAACACTATCCTAGGGCTGATGCTAACCCTAACCCTAACACTAACACTATCCTAGGGATGATGCTAAACCTAACCCTAACACTATCCTAGGTCTGATGCTAACCCTAACCCTAACCCTAACACTATCCTAGGGCTGATGCTAACCCTAACCCTAACACTATCCTAGGGCTGATGCTAACCCTAACCCTAACCCTAACACTATCCTAGGGCTGATGCTAACCCTAACCCTAACACTATCCTAGGGCTGATGCTAACCCTAACCCTAACACTATCCTAGGGGTGATGCTAACCCTAACCCTAACCCTAACACTATCCTAGGGCTGATGCTAACCCTAACCCTAACACTATCCTAGGCCTGATGCTAACCCTAACCCTAACCCTAACACTATCCTAGGCCTGATGCTAACCCTAACCCTAACACTTACACTATCCTAGGGCTGATGCTAACCCTAACCCTAACCCTAACACTATCCTAGGTCTGATGCTAACCCTAAACCTAACACTATCCTAGGGCTGAAGCTAACCCTAACACTACCACTATCCTAGGGCTGATGCTAACCCTAACCCTAACCTTAACACTATCCTAGGTCTGATGATAACCCTAAACCTAACACTATCCTAAGCTGATGCTAACCCTAACCCTAACCCTAACACTATCCTAGGGCTCATGTTAACCCTAACCCTAACACTATCCTAGGGCTGATGCCAACCCTAACCCTAACCCTAACACTCTCCTAGGGCTGATGCTAACCGTAACCCTAACACTATCCTAGGCCTGATGCTAACCCTAACCCTAACACTATCATAGGGCTGATGCTAACCCTAACACTAACCCTAACACAATCCTAGGCCTGATGCTAACCCTATCCCTAACCCTAACACTCTCCTAGGGCTGAGGCTAACCCTAACCCTAACACTATCCTAGGGCTGATGCTAACCCTAACCCTAACCCTAACACTATTCTAGGGCTGATGTTAACCCTAACCCTAACACTATCCTAGGGCTGATGCCAACCCTAACCCTAACCCTAACACTATCCTAGGGCTGATGCTAACCCTAACCCTAACACTATCCTAGGTATGATGCTAACCCTAACCCTAACCCTAACACTATCCTAGGGTTGATGCTAACCCTAACCCTAACACTATTCTAGGGCTGATGCTAACCCTAACCCTAACACTAACACTATCCTAGGGCTGATGCTAACCCTAACCCTAACACTATCCTAGGTCTGATGCTAACCCTAACCCTAACCCTAACACTATCCTAGGGCTGATGCTAACCCTAACCCTAACCCTAACACTATCCTAGGGCTGATGCTAACCCTAACCCTAACACTATCCTAGGGCTGATGCTAACCCTAACCCTAACCCTAACACTATCCTAGGGCTGATGCTAACCCTAACCCTAACACTATCCTAGGGCTGATGCTAACCCTAACCCTAACACTATCCTAGGGCTGATGCCAACCCTAACCCTAACCCTAACACTATCCTAGGGCTGATGCTAACCCTAACCCTAACACTATCCTAGGCCTGATGCTAACCCTAACCCTAACCCTAACACTATCCTAGGCCTGATGCTAACCCTAACCCTAACACTTACACTATCCTAGGGCTGATGCTAACCCTAACCCTAACCCTAACACTATCCTAGGTCTGATGCTAACCCTAAACCTAACACTATCCTAGGGCTGAAGCTAACCCTAACACTACCACTATCCTAGGGCTGATGCTAACCCTAACCCTAAACCTAACACTATCCTAGGGCTGATGCTAACCCTAACCCTAACTCTAACACTATCTTAGGGCTGAGGCTAACCCTAACCCAAACACTATCCTACGGCTGATGCTAACCCTAACCCTAACCCTAACACTATCCTAAGGCTGATGCTAACCCTAACCCTAACACTATCCTAGGGCTGATGCTAACCCTAACCCTAATACTATCCTAGGGCTGATGCTAACCCTAACCCTAACCCTAACACTATCCTAGGGCTGATGCTAACCCTATCCCTAACCCTAACACTATCCTAGGGCTGATGCTAACCCTAACCCTAACACTATCCTAGGCCTGATGCTAACCCTAACCCTAACACTTACACTATCCTAGGGCTGATGCTAACCCTAACCCTAACCCTAACTCTATCCTAGGTCTGATGATAACCCTAAACCTAACACTATCCTAGGGCTGATGCTAACCCTAACCCTAACCCTAACTCTATCCTAGGGCTGATGTTAACCCTAACCCTAACATTATCCTAGGGCTGATGCCAACCCTAACCCTAACCCTAACACTCTCCTAGGGCTGATGCTAACCGTAACCCTAACACTATCCTAGGCCTGATGCTAACCCTAACCGTAACACTATCATAGGGCTGATGCTAACCCTAACCCTAAACCTAACACTATCCTAGGCCTGATGCTAACCCTATCCCTAACCCTAACACTCTCCTAGGGCTGAGGCTAACCCTAACCCTAACACTATCCTAGGGCTGATGTTAACCCTAACCCTAACACCATCCTAGGGCTGATGCTAACCCTAACCCTAACACTAACACTATCCTAGGGCTGATGCTAACCCTAACCCTAACACTATCCTAGGTATGATGCTAACCCAAACCCTAACACTATCATAGGGCTGATGCTAACCCTAACCCTAACCCTAACACTATCCTAGGCCTGATGCTAACCCTATCCCTAACCCTAACACTCTCCTAGGGCTGAGGATAACCCTAACCCTAACACTATCCTAGGGTTGATGCTAACCCTAACCCTAACACTATCCTTGGGCTGATGCTAACCCTAACCCTAACCCTAACACTATCCTAGGGCTGATGCTAACCCTAACCCTAACACTATCCTAGAGCTCATGCTAACCCTAACCCTAACCCTAACACTATCCTAGGGCTGATGCTAACCCTAACCCTAACACTATCCTAGGGCTGATGCTAACCCTAACCCTAACCCTAACACTATCCTAAGTCTGATGCTAACCCTAGCCCTCACACTATCCTAGGCCTGATGATAACCCTAACCCTAACCTTAACACTATCCTAGGGCTGATGCTAACCCTAACCCTAACACTAACACTATCCTAGAGCTGATGCTAACCCTAACCCTAACACTATCCTAGGCCTGATGATAACCCTAACCCTAACCCTAACAGTATCCTAGGGCTGATGCTAACACTAATCCTAACACTATCCTAGGGCTGATGCTAACCCTAACGCTAAGCCTAACACTATCCTTGAACTGATGCTAACCCTATCCCTAACCCTAACACTATCCTAGGCCTGATGATAACCCTAACCCTAACCCTAACACTATCCTAGGTTTTATGTTAACCCTAACCTTAACACTATCCTAGGGCTGATGCTAACCCTAACCCTAACCCTAACACTATCCTAGGGCGGATGCTAACCCTAACCCTAACCCTAACACTATCCTAGGGCTGATGCTAACCCTAACCCTAACACTATCCTAGGTCTGATGCTAACCCTAACCCTAACCCTAACACTATCCTAGGGTTGATGCTAACCCTAACCCTAACACTATCCTAGGGCTGATGCTAACCCTAACCCTAACACTAACACTATCCTAGGGCTGATGCTAACCCTAACCCTAACACTATCCTAGGTCTGATGCTAACCCTAACCCTAACCCTAACACTATCCTAGGGCTGATGCTAACCCTAACCCTAACACTATCCTAAGGCTGATGCTAACCCTAACCCTAACCCTAACACTATCCTAGGGCTGATGCTAACCCTAACCCTAACACTATCCTAGGGCTGATGCTAACCCTAACCCTAACACTATCCTAGGGCTGATGCTAACCCTAACCCTAACCGTAACACTATCCTAGGGCTGATGCTAACCCTAACCCTAACACTATCCTAGGCCTGATGCTAACCCTAACCCTAACCCTAACACTATCCTAGGCCTGATGCTAACCCTAACCCTAACACTTACACTATCCTAGGGCTGATGCTAACCCTAACCCTAACCCTAACACTATCCTAGGTCTGATGCTAACCCTAAACCTAACACTATCCTAGGGCTGAAGCTAACCCTAACACTACCACTATCCTAGGGCTGATGCTAACCCTAACCCTAAACCTAACACTATCCTAGGGCTGATGCTAACCCTAACCTTAACTCTAACACTATCGTAGGGCTGAGGCTAACCCTAACCCAAACACTATCCTACGGCTGATGCTAACCCTAACCCTAACCCTAACACTCTCCTAAGGCTGATGCTAACCCTAACACTAACACTATCCTAGGCCTGGTGCTAACCCTAACCCTAACCCTAACACTATCCTAGGGCTGATGCTAACCCTAACCCTAATACTATCCTAGGGCTCATGCTAACCCTAACCCTAACCCTAACACTATCCTAAGGCTGATGCTAAACCTATCCCTAACCCTAACATTATCCTAGGGCTGATGCTAACCCTAACCCTAACACTATCCTAGGCCTGATGCTAACCCTAACCCTAACACTTACACTATCCTAGGGCTGATGCTAACCCTAACCCTAACCCTAACACTATCCTAGGTCTGATGATAACCCTAAACCTAACACTATCCTAGGGCTGATGCTAACCCTAACCCTAACCCTAACACTATCCTAGGGCTGATGTTAACCCTAACCCTAACACTATCCTAGGGCTGATGCCAACCCTAACCCTAACCCTAACACTCTCCTAGGGCTGATGCTAACCGTAACCCTAACACTATCCTAGGCCTGATGCTAACCCTAACCCTAACACTATCATAGGGCTGATGCTAACCCTAACCCTAACCCTAACACTATCCTAGGCCTGATGCTAACCCTATCCCTAACCCTAACACTCTCCTAGGGCTGAGGCTAACCCTAACCCTAACACTATCCTAGGGCTGATGCTAACCCTAACCTTAACCCTAACACTATCCTAGGGTTGATGCTAACCCTAAACCTAACACTATCCTAGGGCTGATGCTAACCCTAACCCTAACCCTAACACTATCCTAGGGCTGATGCTAACCCTAACCCTAACACTATCCTAGGGCTGATGCTAACCCTAACCCTAACCCTAACACTATCCTAGGGCTGATGCTAACCCTAACCCTAACACTATCCTAGGGCTGATGCTAACCCTAACCCTAACACTAACACTATCCTAGGGCTGATGCTAACCCTAACCCTAACACAATCCTAGGCCTGATGCTAACCCTAACCGTAACCCTAACACTATCCTAGGCCTGATGCTAACCCTAACCCTAACACTTACACTATCCTAGGGCTGATGCTAACCCTAACCCTAACCCTAACACTATCCTAGGTCTGATGCTAACCCTAAACCTAACACTATCCTAGGGCTGAAGCTAACCCTAACACTAACACTATTCTAGGGCTGATGCTAACCCTAACCCTAAACCTAACACTATCCTAGGGCTGATGCTAACCCTAACCCTAACTCTAACACTATCTTAGGGCTGAGGCTAACCCTAAACCAAACACTATCGTACGGCTGATGCTAACCCTAACCCTAACCCTAACACTATCCTAAGGCTGATGCTAACCCTAACACTAACACTATCCTAGGCCTGGTGCTAACCCTAACCCTAACCCTAACACTATCCTAGGGCTGATGCTAACCCTAACCCTAATACTATCCTAGGGTTGATGCTAACCCTAACCCTAACACTTACACTATCCTAGGGCTTATGCTAACCCTAACCACAACCCTAACACTATCCTAGGGCTGATGCTAACCCTAACCCTAACACTATCCTAGGCCTGATGCTAACCCTAACCCTAACACTTACACTATCCTAGGGCTGATGCTAACCCTAACCCTAACCATAACACTATCCTAAGTCTGATGCTAACCCTAGCCCTCACACTATCCTAGGCCTGTTGATAACCCTAACCCTAACATTAACACTATCCTAGGGCTGATGCTAACCCTAACCCTAACCTTAACACTATCCTAGAGCTGATGCTAACCCTAACCCTAACACTATCCTAGGCCTGATGATAACCCTTACCCTAACATTAACACTATCCTAGGGCTGATGCTAACACTAACCCTAACACTATCCTAGGGCTGATGCTAACCCTAACGCTAAGCCTAACACTATCCTTGAACTGATGCTAACCCTAACCCTAACCCTAACACTATCCAAGGCCTGATGATAACCCTAACCCTAACCCTAACACTATCCTAGGTTTTATGTTAACCCTAACCCTAACACTATCCTAGGGCTGATGCTAACCCTAACCCTAACCCTAACACTATCCTAGGGCTGATGTTAACCCTAACCCTAACACTATCCTAGGGCTGATGCTAACCCTAACCCTAACCCTAACACTCTCCTAGGGCTGATGCTAACTGTAACCCTAACACTATCCTAGGCCTGATGCTAACCCTAACCCTAACACTATCATAGGGCTGATGCTAACCCTAAACCTAACCCTAACACTATCCTAGGCCTGATGCTAACCCTATCCCTAACCCTAACACTCTCATAGGGCTGAGGATAACCCTAACCCTAACACTATCCTAGGGCTGATGCTAACCCTAACCCTAACCCTAACACTATCCTAGGGTTGATGCTAACCCTAACCCTAACACTATCCTTGGGCTGATGCTAACCCTAACCCTAACCCTAACACTATCCTAGGGCTGATGCTAACCCTAACCCTAACACTATCCTAGAGCTCATGCTAACCCTAACCCTAACCCTAACACTATCCTAGGGCTGACGCTAACCCTAACCCTAACACTATCCTAGGGCTGATGCTAACCGTAACCCTAACCCTAACACTATCCTAAGTCTGATGCTAACCCTAGCCCTCACACTATCCTAGGCCTGATGATAACCCTAACCCTAACCTTAACACTATCCTAGGGCTGATGCTAACACTAATCCTAACACTATCCTAGGGCTGATGCTAACCCTAACGCTAAGCCTAACACTATCCTTGAACTGATGCTAACCCTAACCCTAACCCTAACACTATCCTAGGCCTGATGATAACCCTAACCCTAACCCTAAAACTATCCTAGGTTTTATGTTAACCCTAACCTTAACACTATCCTAGGGCAGATGCTAACCCTAACCTTAACCCTAACACTATCCTAGGGCGGATGCTAACCCTAACCCTAACCCTAACACTATCCTAGGGCTGATGCTAACCCTAACCCTAACACTATCCTAGGTATGATGCTAACCCTAACCCTAACCCTAACACTATCCTAGGGTTGATGCTAACCCTAACCCTAACACTATCCTAGGGCTGATGCTAACCCTAACCCTAACACTAACACTATCCTAGGGCTGATGCTTACCCTAACCCTAACACTATCCTAGGTCTGATGCTAACCCTAACCCTAACCTTAACACTATCCTAGGGCTGATGCTAACCCTAACCCTAACACTATCCTAGGGCTGATGCTAACCCTAACCCTAACCCTAACACTATCCTAGGGCTGATGCTAACCCTAACCCTAACACTATCCTAGGGCTGATGCTAACCCTAACTCTAACACTATCCTAGGGCTGATGCTAACCCTAACCCTAACCCTAACACTATCCTAGGGCTGATGCTAACCCTAACCCTAACACTATCCTAGGCCTGATGCTAACCCTAACCCTAACCCTAACACTATCCTAGGCCTGATGCTAACCCTAACACTTACACTATCCTAGGGCTGATGCTAACCCTAACCCTAACCCTAACACTATCCTAGGTCTGATGCTAACCCTAAACCTAACACTATCCTAGGGCTGATGCTAACCCTAACCCTAACACTATCCTAGGGCTGATGCTAACCCTAACCCTAACCCTAACACTATCCTAGGGCTGATGCTAACCCTAACCCTAACACTATCCTAGGGCTGATGCTAACCCTGACCCTAACACTAACACTATCCTAGGGCTGATGCTAACCCTAACCCTAACACAATCCTAGGCCTGATGCTAACCCTAACCGTAACCCTAACACTATCCTAGGCCTGATGCTAACCCTAACCCTAACACTTACACTATCCTAGGGCTGATGCTAACCCTAACCCTAACCCTAACACTATCCTAGGTCTGATGCTAACCCTAAACCTAACACTATCCTAGGGCTGAAGCTAACCCTAACACTAACACTATTCTAGGGCTGATGCTAACCCTAACCCTAAACCTAACACTATCCTAGGGCTGATGCTAACCCTAACCCTAACTCTAACACTATCTTAGGGCTGAGGCTAACCCTAACCCAAACACTATCGTACGGCTGATGCTAACCCTAACCCTAACCCTAACACTATCCTAAGGCTGATGCTAACCCTAACACTAACACTATCCTAGGCCTGGTGCTAACCCTAACCCTAACCCTAACACTATCCTAGGGCTGATGCTAACCCTAACCCTAATACTATCCTAGGGTTGATGCTAACCCTAACCCTAACACTTACACTATCCTAGGGCTTATGCTAACCCTAACCACAACCCTAACACTATCCTAGGGCTGATGCTAACCCTAACCCTAACACTATCCTAGGCCTGATGCTAACCCTAACCCTAACACTTACACTATCCTAGGGCTGATGCTAACCCTAACCCTAACCATAACACTATCCTAAGTCTGATGCTAACCCTAGCCCTCACACTATCCTAGGCCTGTTGATAACCCTAACCCTAACATTAACACTATCCTAGGGCTGATGCTAACCCTAACCCTAACCCTAACACTATCCTAGAGCTGATGCTAACCCTAACCCTAACACTATCCTAGGCCTGATGATAACCCTTACCCTAACACTAACACTATCCTAGGGCTGATGCTAACACTAACCCTAACACTATCCTAGGGCTGATGCTAACCCTAACGCTAAGCCTAACACTATCCTTGAACTGATGCTAACCCTAACCCTAACCCTAACACTATCCAAGGCCTGATGATAACCCTAACCCTAACCCTAACACTATCCTAGGTTTTATGTTAACCCTAACCCTAACACTATCCTAGGGCTGATGCTAACCCTAACCCTAACCCTAACACTATCCTAGGGCTGATGTTAACCCTAACCCTAACACTATCCTAGGGCTGATGCTAACCCTAACCCTAACCCTAACACTCTCCTAGGGCTGATGCTAACTGTAACCCTAACACTATCCTAGGCCTGATGCTAACCCTAACCCTAACACTATCATAGGGCTGATGCTAACCCTAAACCTAACCCTAACACTATCCTAGGCCTGATGCTAACCCTATCCCTAACCCTAACACTCTCATAGGGCTGAGGATAACCCTAACCCTAACACTATCCTAGGGCTGATGCTAACCCTAACCCTAACCCTAACACTATCCTAGGGTTGATGCTAACCCTAACCCTAACACTATCCTTGGGCTGATGCTAACCCTAACCCTAACCCTAACACTATCCTAGGGCTGATGCTAACCCTAACCCTAACACTATCCTAGAGCTCATGCTAACCCTAACCCTAACCCTAACACTATCCTAGGGCTGACGCTAACCCTAACCCTAACACTATCCTAGGGCTGATGCTAACCGTAACCCTAACCCTAACACTATCCTAAGTCTGATGCTAACCCTAGCCCTCACACTATCCTAGGCCTGATGATAACCCTAACCCTAACCTTAACACTATCCTAGGGCTGATGCTAACACTAATCCTAACACTATCCTAGGGCTGATGCTAACCCTAACGCTAAGCCTAACACTATCCTTGAACTGATGCTAACCCTAACCCTAACCCTAACACTATCCTAGGCCTGAAGATAACCCTAACCCTAACCCTAAAACTATCCTAGGTTTTATGTTAACCCTAACCTTAACACTATCCTAGGGCAGATGCTAACCCTAACCTTAACCCTAACACTATCCTAGGGCGGATGCTAACCCTAACCCTAACCCTAACACTATCCTAGGGCTGATGCTAACCCTAACCCTAACACTATCCTAGGTATGATGCTAACCCTAACCCTAACCCTAACACTATCCTAGGGTTGATGCTAACCCTAACCCTAACACTATCCTAGGGCTGATGCTAACCCTAACCCTAACACTAACACTATCCTAGGGCTGATGCTTACCCTAACCCTAACACTACCCTAGGTCTGATGCTAACCCTAACCCTAACCTTAACACTATCCTAGGGCTGATGCTAACCCTAACCCTAACACTATCCTAGGGCTGATGCTAACCCTAACCCTAACCCTAACACTATCCTAGGGCTGATGCTAACCCTAACCCTAACACTATCCTAGGGCTGATGCTAACCCTAACTCTAACACTATCCTAGGGCTGATGCTAACCCTAACCCTAACCCTAACACTATCCTAGGGCTGATGCTAACCCTAACCCTAACACTATCCTAGGCCTGATGCTAACCCTAACCCTAACCCTAACACTATCCTAGGCCTGATGCTAACCCTAACACTTACACTATCCTAGGGCTGATGCTAACCCTAACCCTAACCCTAACACTATCCTAGGTCTGATGCTAACCCTAAACCTAACACTATCCTAGGGCTGAAGCTAACCCTAACACTACCACTATCCTAGGGCTGATGCTAACCCTAACCCTAAACCTAACACTATCCTAGGGCTGATGCTAACCCTAACCCTAACTCTAACACTATCTTAGGGCTGAGGCTAACCCTAACCCAAACACTATCCTACGGCTGATGCTAACCCTAACCCTAACCCTAACACTATCCTAAGGCTGATGCTAACCCTAACACTAACACTATCCTAGGCCTGGTGCTAACCCTAACCCTAACCCTAACACTATCCTAGGGCTGATGCTAACCCTAACCCTAATACTATCCTAGGGCTGATGCTAACCCTAACCCTAACCCTAACACTATCCTAGGGCTGATGCTAACCCTATCCCTAACCCTAACACTATCCTAGGGCTGATGCTAACCCTAACCCTAACACTATCCTAGGCCTGATGCTAACTCTAACCCTAACACTTACACTATCCTAGGGCTGATGCTAACCCTAGCCCTCACACTATCCTAGGCCTGGTGCTAACCCTAACCCTAACCCTAACACTATCCTAGGGCTGATGTTAACCCTAACCCTAACACTATACTAGGGATGATGCCAACCCTAACCCTAACCCTAACACTCTCCTAGGGCTGATGCTAACCGTAACCCTAACACTATCCTAGGCCTGATGCTAACCCTAACCCTAACCCTAACACTATCCTAAGTCTGATGCTAACCCTAGCCCTCACACTATCCTAGGCCTGATGATAACCCTAACCCTAACCTTAACACTATCCTAGGGCTGATGCTAACCCTAACCCTATCCCTAACACTATCCTAGGGCTGATGCTAACCCTAACCCTAACACTATCCTAGGCCTGATGCTAACCCTAACCCTAACACTATCATAGGGCTGATGCTAACCCTAACCCTAACCCTAACACTATCCTAGGCCTGATGCTAACCCTATCCCTAACCCTAACACTCTCCTAGGGCTGAGGCTAACCCTAACCCTAACACTATTCTAGGGCTGATGTTAACCATAACCCTAACACTATCCTAGGGCTGATGCTAACCCTAACCCTAACCCTAACACTCTCCTAGGGCTGATGCTAACCGTAACCCTAACACTATCCTAGGCCTGATGCTAACCCTAACCCTAACACTATCATAGGGCTGATGCTAACCCTAACCCTAACCCTAACACTATCCTAGGCCTGATGCTAACCCTATCCCTAACCCTAACACTCTCCTAGGGCTGAGGATAACCCTAACCCTAACACTATCCTAGGGTTGATGCTAACCCTAACCCTAACACTATCCTTGGGCTGATGCTAACCCTAACCCTAACCCTAACACTATCCTAGGGATGATGCTAACCCTAACCCTAACACTATCCTAGAGCTCATGCTAACCCTAACCCTAACCCTAACACTATCCTAGGGCTGATGCTAACCCTAACCCTAACACTATCCTAGGGCTGATGTTAACCCTAACCCTAACCCTAACACTATCCTAAGTCTGATGCTAACCCTAGCCCTCACACTATCCTAGGCCTGATGATAACCCTAACCCTAACCTTAACACTATCCTAGGGCTGATGCTAACCCTAACCCTAACCCTAACACTATCCTAGAGCTGATGCTAACCCTAACCCTAACACTATCCTAGGCCTGATGATAACCCTAACCCTAACCCTAACAGTATCCTAGGGCTGATGCTAACACTAATCCTAACACAATCCTAGGGCTGATGCTAACCCTAACGCTAAGCCTAACACTATCCTTGAACTGATGCTAACCCTAACCCTAACCGTAACACTATCCTAGGTTTTATGTTAACCCTAACCTTAACACTATCCTAGGGCTGATGCTAACCCTAACCCTAACGCTAACACTATCCTAGGGCGGATGCTAACCCTAACCCTAACCCTAACACTATCCTAGGGCTGATGCTAACCCTAACCCTAACACTATCCTAGGTCTGATGCTAACCCTAACCCTAACCCTAACACTATCCTAGGGTTGATGCTAACCCTAACCCTAACACTATCCTAGGGCTGTTACTAACCCTAACCCTAACCCTAACACTATCCTAGGCCTGATGCTAACCCTAACCCTAACCCTAACACTATCCTAGGCCTGATGCTAACCCTAACCCTAACACTTACACTATCCTAGGGCTGATGCTAACCCTAACCCTAACCCTAACACTATCCTAGGTCTGATGCTAACCCTAAACCTAACACTATCCTAGGGCTGAAGCTAACCCTAACACTACCACTATCCTAGGGTTGATGCTAACCCTAACCCTAAACCTAACACTATCCTAGGGCTGATGCTAACCCTAACCTTAACTCTAACACTATCTTAGGGCTGAGGCTAACCCTAACCCAAACACTATCCTACGGCTGATGCTAACCCTAACCCTAACCCTAACACTATCCTAAGGCTGATGCTAACCCTAACACTAACACTATCCTAGGCCTGGTGCTAACCCTAACCCTAACCCTAACACTATCCTAGGGCTGATGCTAACAATAACCCTAATAATATCCTAGGGCTGATGCTAACCCTAACCCTAACCCTAACACTATCCTAGGACTGATGCTAACCCTATCCCTAACCCTAACACTATCCTAGGGCTGATGCTAACCCTAACCCTAACACTATCCTAGGCCTGATGCTAACCCTAACCCTAACCTTAACACTATCCTAGGTCTGATGATAACCCTAAACCTAACACTATCCTAGGGCTGATGCTAACCCTAACCCTAATCCTAACACTATCCTAGGGCTGATGCCAACCCTAACCCTAACCCTAACACTCTCCTAGGGCTGATGCTAACCGTAACCCTAACACTATCCTAGGCCTGATGCTAACCCTAACCCTAACACTATCATAGGGCTGATGCTAACCCTAACCCTAACCCTAACACTATCCTAGGCCTGATGCTAACCCTATCCCTAACCCTAACACTCTCCTAGGGCTGAGGCTAACCCTAACCCTAACACTATCCTAGGGCTGATGCTAACCCTAACGCTAACCCTAACACTATCCTAGGGTTGATGCTAACCCTAAACCTAACACTATCCTAGGGCTGATGCTAACCCTAACCCTAACCCTAACACTATCCTAGGGCTGATGCTAACCCTAACCCTAACACTATCCTAGGGCTGATGCTAACCCTAACCCTAACCCTAACACTATCCTAGGGCTGATGCTAACCCTAACCCTAACACTATCCTAGGGCTGATGCTAACCCTAACCCTAACCCTAACACTATCCTAGGGCTGATGCTAACCCTAACCCTAACACTATCCTAGGCCTGATGCTAACCCTAACCCTAACCCTAACACTATCCTAGGCCTGATGCTAACCCTAACCCTAACACTTACACTATCCTAGGGCTGATGCTAACCCTAACCCTAACCCTAACACTATCCTAGAGCTGATGTTAACCCTAACCCTAACACTATCCTAGGGCTGATGCTAACCCTAACCATAACCCTAACACTCTCCTAGGGCTGATGCTAACCCTAACCCTAACACAGTCCTAGGCCTGATGCTAACCCTAACCCTAACACTATCCTAGGGCTGATGCTAACACTAACCCTAACCCTAACATTATCCTAGGCCTGATGATAACCCTATCTCTAACCCTAACACTCTCCTAGGAATGAGGCTAACCCTAACACTAACACTATCCTAGGGCTGATGCTAACCCTAACCCTAACCCTAACACTATCCTAGGGTTGATGCTAACCCTAACCCTAACACTATCCTAGGGCTGATGCTAACCCTAACCATAACACTAACACTATCCTAGGGCTGATGCTAACCCTAACCCTAACACTATCCTAGGTCTGATGCTAACCCTAACCCTAACCCTAACACTATCCTAGGGCTGATGCTAACCCTAACCCTAACACTATCCTAGGGCTGATGCTAACCCTAACCCTAACCCTAACACTATCCTAGGGCTGATGCTAACCCTAACCCTAACACTATCCTAGGGCTGATGCTAACCCTAAACCTAACACTATCCTAGGGCTGATGCTAACCCTAACCCTAACACTAACACTATCCTAGGGCTGATGCTAACCCTAACCCTAACACTA
Source organism: Lemur catta (assembly GCF_020740605.2). Lineage (NCBI taxonomy): Eukaryota > Metazoa > Chordata > Mammalia > Primates > Lemuridae > Lemur > Lemur catta. The sequence continues at coordinate 642,216 of NW_025423861.1, read as the reverse complement.
TCCTAGGCCTGATGCTAACCCTAACCCTAACCCTAACACTATCCTAGGCCTGATGCTAACCCTAACCCTAACACTTACACTATCCTAGGGCTGATGCTAACCCTAACCCTAACCCAAACACTATCCTAGGTCTGATGCTAACCCTAAACCTAACACTATCCTAGGGCTGAAGCTAACCCTAACACTACCACTATCCTAGGGCTGATGCTAACCCTAACCCTAAACCTAACACTATCCTAGGGCTGATGCTAACCCTAACCCTAACTCTAACACTATCTTAGCGCTGAGGCTAACCCTAACCCAAACACTATCCTACGGCTGATGCTAACCCTAACCCTAACCCTAACACTATCCTAAGGCTGATGCTAACCCTAACACTAACACTATCCTAGGCCTGGTGCTAACCCTAACCCTAACCCTAACACTATCCTAGGGCTGATGCTAACCCCAACTCTAATACTATCCTAGGGCTGATGCTAACCCTAACCCTAACCCTAACACTATCCTAGGGCTGATGCTAACCCTATCCCTAACCCTAACACTATCCTAGGGCTGATGCTAACCCTAACCCTAACACTATCCTAGGCCTGATGCTAACTCTAACCCTAACACTTACACTATCCTAGGGCTGATGCTAACAGTAACCCTAACCCTAACTCTATCCTAGGTCTGATGATAACCCTAAACCTAACACTATCCTAGGGCTGATGCTAACCCTAACCCTAACCCTAACACTATCCTAGGGCTGATGTTAATCCTAACCCTAACACTATCCTAGGGCTGATGCCAACCCTAACCCTAACCCTAACACTCTCCTAGGGCTGATGCTAACCGTAACCCTAACACTATCCTAGGCCTGATGCTAACCCTAACCCTAACCCTAACACTATCCTAAGTCTGATGCTAACCCTAGCCCTCACACTATCCTAGGCCTGATGATAACCCTAACCCTAACCTTAACACTATCCTAGGGCTGATGCTAACCCTAACCCTATCCCTAACACTATCCTAGGGCTGATGCTAACCCTAACCCTAACACTATCCTAGGCCTGATGCTAACCCTAACCCTAACACTATCATACGGCTGATGCTAACCCTAACCCTAACCCTAACACTATCCTAGGCCTGATGCTAACAATATCCCTAACCCTAACACTCTCCTAGGGCTGAGGATAACCCTAACCCTAACACTATCCTAGGGTTGATGCTAACCCTAACCCTAACACTATCCTTGGGCTGATGCTAACCCTAACCCTAACCCTAACACTATCCTAGGGCTGATGCTAACCCTAACCCTAACACTATCCTAGAGCTCATGCTAACCCTAACCCTAACCCTAACACTATCCTAGGGCTGATGCTAACCCTAACCCTAACACTATCCTAGGGCTGATGTTAACCCTAACCCTAACCCTAACACTATCCTAAGTCTGATGCTAACCCTAGCCCTCACACTATCATAGGCCTGATGATAACCCTAACCCTAACCTTAACACTATCCTAGGGCTGATGCTAACCCTAACCCTAACCCTAACACTATCCTAGAGCTGATGCTAACCCTAACCCTAACACTATCCTAGGCCTGATGATAACCCTAACCCTTACCCTAACAGTATCCTAGGGCTGATGCTAACACTAATCCTAACACAATCCTAGGGCTGATGCTAACCCTAACGCTAAGCCTAACACTATCCTTGAACTGATGCTAACCCTAACCCTAACCGTAACACTATCCTAGGTTTTATGTTAACCCTAACCTTAACACTATCCTAGGGCTGATGCTAACCCTAACCCTAACGCTAACACTATCCTAGGGCGGATGCTAACCCTAACCCTAACCCTAACACTATCCTAGGGCTGATGCTAACCCTAACCCTAACACTATCCTAGGTCTGATGCTAACCCTAACCCTAACCCTAACACTATCCTAGGGTTGATGCTAACCCTAACCCTAACACTATCCTAGGGCTGTTGCTAACCCTAACCCTAACCTTAACACTATCCTAGGCCTGATGCTAACCCTAACCCTAACACTTACACTATCCTAGGGCTGATGCTAACCCTAACCCTAACCCTAACACTATCCTAGGTCTGATGCTAACCCTAAACCTAACACTATCCTAGGGCTGAAGCTAACCCTAACACTACCACTATCCTAGGGTTGATGCTAACCCTAACCCTAAACCTAACACTATCCTAGGGCTGATGCTAACCCTAACCTTAACTCTAACACTATCTTAGGGCTGAGGCTAACCCTAACCCAAACACTATCCTACGGCTGATGCTAACCCTAACCCTAACCCTAACACTATCCTAAGGCTGATGCTAACCCTAACACTAACACTATCCTAGGCCTGGTGCTAACCCTAACCCTAACCCTAACACTATCCTAGGGCTGATGCTAACAATAACCCTAATAATATCCTAGGGCTGATGCTAACCCTAACCCTAACCCTAACACTATCCTAGGGCTGATGCTAACCCTATCCCTAACCCTAACACTATCCTAGGGCTGATGCTAACCCTAACCCTAACACTATCCTAGGCCTGATGCTAACCCTAACCCTAACCCTAACACTATCCTAGGTCTGATGATAACCCTAAACCTAACACTATCCTAGGGCTGATGCTAACCCTAACCCTAACCCTAACACTATCCTAGGGCTGATGCCAACCCTAACCCTAACCCTAACACTCTCCTAGGGCTGATGCTAACCGTAACCCTAACACTATCCTAGGCCTGATGCTAACCCTAACCCTAACACTATCATAGGGCTGATGCTAACCCTATCCCTAACCCTAACACTCTCCTAGGGCTGAGGCTAACCCTAACCCTAACACTATCCTAGGGCTGATGCTAACCCTAACGCTAACCCTAACACTATCCTAGGGTTGATGCTAACCCTAAACTTAACACTATCCTAGGGCTGATGCTAACCCTAACCCTAACCCTAACACTATCCTAGGGCTGATGCTAACCCTAACCCTAACACTATCCTAGGGCTGATGCTAACCCTAACCCTAACCCTAACACTATCCTAGGGCTGATGCTAACCCTAACCCTAACACTATCCTAGGGCTGATGCTAACCCTAACCCTAACCCTAACACTATCCTAGGGCTGATGCTAACCCTAACCCTAACACTATCCTAGGCCTGATGCTAACCCTAACCCTAACCCTAACACTATCCTAGGCCTGATGCTAACCCTAACCCTAACACTTACACTATCCTAGGGCTGATGCTAACCCTAACCCTAACCCTAACACTATCCTAGAGCTGATGTTAACCCTAACCCTAACACTATCCTAGGGCTGATGCTAACCCTAACCATAACCCTAACACTCTCCTAGGGCTGATGCTAACCCTAACCCTAACACAGTCCTAGGCCTGATGCTAACCCTAACCCTAACACTATCCTAGGGCTGATGCTAACACTAACCCTAACCCTAACATTATCCTAGGCCTGATGATAACCCTATCTCTAACCCTAACACTCTCCTAGGAATGAGGCTAACCCTAACACTAACACTATCCTAGGGCTGATGCTAACCCTAACCCTAACCCTAACACTATCCTAGGGTTGATGCTAACCCTAACCCTAACACTATCCTAGGGCTGATGCTAACCCTAACCATAACACTAACACTATCCTAGGGCTGATGCTAACCCTAACCCTAACACTATCCTAGGTCTGATGCTAACCCTAACCCTAACCCTAACACTATCCTAGGGCTGATGCTAACCCTAACCCTAACACTATCCTAGGGCTGATGCTAACCCTAACCCTAACCCTAACACTATCCTAGGGCTGATGCTAACACTAACCCTAACACTATCCTAGGGCTGATGCTAACCCTAAACCTAACACTATCCTAGGGCTGATGCTAACCCTAACCCTAACACTAACACTATCCTAGGGCTGATGCTAACCCTAACCCTAACACTATCCTAGGCCTGATGCTAACCCCAACCCTAACCCTAACACTATCCTAGGCCTGATGCTAACCCTAACCCTAACACTTACACTATCCTAGGGCTGATGCTAACCCTAACCCTAACACTATCCTAGGCCTGATGCTAACCCTAACCCTAACACTTACACTATCCTAGGGCTGATGCTAACCCTAACCCTAACCCTAACACTATCCTAGGTCTGATGCTAACCCTAAACCTAACACTATCCTAGGGCTGAAGCTAACTCTAACACTAACACTATCCTAGGGCTGATGCTAACCCTAACCCTAAACCTAACACTATCCTAGGGCTGATGCTAACCCTAACCCTAACTCTAACACTATCTTAGGGCTGAGGCTAACCCTAACACAAACACTATCGTACGGCTGATGCTAACCCAAACCCTAACCCTGACACTATCCTAAGGCTGATGCTAACCCTAACACTAACACTATCCTAGGCCTGGTGCTAACCCTAACCCTAACCCTAACACTATCCTAGGGCTGATGCTAACCCTAACCCTAATACTATCCTAGGGCTGATGCTAACCCTAACCCTAACACTTACACTATCCTAGGGCTTATGCTAACCCTAACCATAACCCTAACACTATCCTAGGGCTGATGCTAACCCTAACCCTAACACTATCCTAGGCCTGATGCTAACCCTAACAATAACACTTACACTATCCTAGGGCTGATGCTAACCCTAACCCTAGCCCTAACACTATCCTAGGTCTGATGATAACCCTAAACCTAACACTATCCTAGGGCTGATGCTAACCCTAACCCTAACCCTAACACTATCCTAGGGCTGATGTTAACCCTAACCCTAACACTATCCTAGGGCTGATGCCAACCCTAACCCTAACCCTAACACTCTCCTAGGGCTGATGCTAACCGTAACCCTAACACTATCCTAGGCCTGATGCTAACCCTAACCCTAACACTATCATAGGGCTGATGCTAACCCTAACCCTAACCCTAACACTATCCTAGGCCTGATGCTAACCCTATCCCTAACCCTAACACTCTCCTAGGGCTGAGGCTAACCCTAACCCTAACACTATCCTAGGGCTGATGCTAACCCTAACCCTAACCCTAACACTATCCTAGGGTTGATGCTAACCCTAAACCTAACACTATCCTAGGGCTGATGCTAACCCTAACCCTAACCCTAACACTATCCTAGGGCTGATGCTAACCCTAACCCTAACACTATCCTAGGGCTGATGCTAACCCTAACCCTAACCCTAACACTATACTAGGGCTGATGCTAACCGTAACCCTAACACTATCCTAGGGCTGATGCTAACCCTAACCCTAACCCTAACACTATCCTAAGTCTGATGCTAACCCTAGCCCTGACACTATCCTAGGCCTGATGATAACCCTAACCCTAACCTTAACACTATCCTAGGGCTGATGCTAACCCTAACCCTAACCCTAACACTATCCTAGAGCTGATTTTAACCCTAACCCTAGCACTATCCTAGGCCTGATGATAACCCTAACCCTAACCCTAACACTATCCTAGGGCTGATGCTAACCCTAACCCTAACCCTAACACTATCCTAGGGCTGATGCTAACCCTAACGCTAAGCCTAACACTATCCTTGAACTGATGCTAACCATAACCCTAACCCTAACACTATCCTAGGCCTGGTGATAACCCTAACCCTAACCCTAACACTATCCTAGGGTTTATGTTAACCCGAACCCTAACACTACCCTAGGGCTGATGCTAACCCTAACACTAACATTATCCTAGGGCTGATGCTAACCCTAACCCTAACCCTAACACTATCCTAGGGCTGATGCTAACCCTAACCCTAACTCTAACACTATCTTAGGGCTGAGGCTAACCCTAACCCAAACACTATCCTACGGCTGATGCTAACCTTAACCCTAACCCTAACACTATCCTAAGGCTGATGCTAACCCTAACACTAACACTATCCTGGGCCTGGTGTTAACCCTAACCCTAACCCTAACACTATCCTAGGGCTCATGCTAACACTAACCCTAATACTATCCTAGGGCTGATGCTAACCCTAACCCTAACCCTAACACTATCCTAGGGCTGATGCTAACCCTAACGCTAACCCTAACACTATCCTAGGGCTGATGCTAACCCTAACCCTAACACTATCCTAGGCCTGATGCTAACCCTAAACCTAACACTATCCTAGGGCTGATGGTAACCCTACCCCTAACCCTAACACTATCCTAGGGCTGATGTTAACCCTAACCCTAACCCTAACACTATCCTAGGGCTGATGCTAACCCTAACCCTAACACTATCCTAGGGCTGATGCTAACCCTAACCCTAACCCTAACACTATCCTAGGCCTGATGCTAACCCTATCCCTAACCTTAACACTCTCCTAGGGCTGAGGCTAACTCTAACCCTAACACTATCCTAGGGCTGATGCTAACCCTAACCCTAACCCTAACAGTATCCTAATTCTGATGCTAACCCTAGCCCTCACACTATCCTAGGCCTGATGATAACCCTAACCCTAACCTTAACACTATCCTAGGGCTGATGCTAACCCTAACCCTAACCCTAACACTATCCTAGAGCTGATGCTAACCCTAACCCTAACACTATCCTAGGCCTGATGATAACCCTAACCCTAACCCTAACACTATCCTAGGGCTGATGCTAACCCTAACCCTAACACTATCCTAGGGCTGATGCTAACCCTAACCCTAACCCTAACACTATCCTAGGGCTGATGCTAAACCTAACGCTAAGCCTAACACTACCCTTGAACTGATGCTAACCCTAACCCTAACCCTAACACTATCCTAGGCCTGATGATAACCCTAACCCTAACCCTAACACTATCCTAGGGTTTATGTTAACCCTAACCCTAACACTATCCTAGGGCTGATGCTAACCCTAACCCTAACCCTAACACTATCCTCGGGCGGATGCTAACCCTAACCCTAACCCTAACACTATCCTAGGGCTGATGCTAACCCTAACACTAACACTATCCTAGGGCTGATTCTAACCCTAACCCTAACCCTAACACTATCCTAGGCTGATGCTAACCCTAACCCTAACTCTAACACTATCTTAGGGCTGAGGCTAACCCTAACCCAAACACTATCCTACGGCTGATGCTAAACCTAACCCTAACCCTAACACTATCCTAAGGCTGACGCTAACCCTAACACTAACACTATCCTGGGCCTGGTGCTAACCCTATCCCTAACCCTGACACTATCCTAGGGCTGATGCTAACGCTAACCCTAATACTATCCTAGGGCTGATGCTAACCCTAACCCTAACCCTAACACTATCCTAGGGGTGATGCTAACCCTAACCCTAACCCTAACACTATCCTAGGGCTGATGCTAACCCTAACCCTAACACTATCCTAGGCCTGATGCTAACCCTAACCCTAACACTTACACTATCCTAGGGCTGATGCTAACCCTAACCCTAAGCCTAACACTATCCTAGGTCTGATGATAACCCTAAACCTAAAACTATCCTCGGGCTGATGCTAACCCTAACCCTAACCCTAACACTATCCTAGGGCTGATGTTAACCCTAACCCTAACACTATCCTAGGGCTGATGCTAACCTTAACCCTAACCCTAACACTCTCCTAGGGCTGATGCTAACCCTAACCCTAACACTATCCTAGTCCTGATGCTAACCCTAACCCTAACACTATCCTAGGGCTGATGCTAACCCTAACCCTAACACTAACACTATCCTAGGCCTGATGCTAACCCTATCCCTAACCCTAACACTCTCCTAGGGCTGAGGATAACCCTAACCCTAACACTATCCTAGGGCTGATGCTAACCCTAACCCTAACCCTAACACTATCCTACGGTTGATGCTAACCCTAACCCTAACACTATCCTAGGGCTGATGCTAACCCTAACCCTAACCCTAACACTATCCTAGAGCTGATGATAACCCTAACCCTAGCACTATCCTAGGCCTGATGATAACCCTAACTCTAACCCTAACACTATCCTAGGGCTGATGCTAACCCTAACCCTAACACTATCCTAGGGCTGATGCTAACCCTAACGCTAACCCTAACACTATCCTTGAACTGATGCTAACCCTAACCCTAACCCTAACACTATCCTAGGACTGATGATAACCCTAACCCTAACCCTAACACTATCCTAGGGCTGATGCTAACCCTAACCCTAACCCTAACACTATCCTAGGCATGATGATAACCCTAACCCTAACCCTAACACTATCCTAGGGTTTATGTTAACCCTAACCCTAACACTATCCTAGGGCTGATGCTAACCCTAACCCTAACCCTAACACTATCCTCGGGCGGATGCTAACCCTAACCCTAACCCTAACACTATCCTAGGGCTGATGCTAACCCTAACACTAACACTATCCTAGGGCTGATTCTAACCCTAACCCTAACCCTAACACTATCCTAGGCTGATGCTAACCCTAACCCTAACTCTAACACTATCTTAGGGCTGAGGCTAACCCTAACCCAAACACTATCCTAGGGCTGATGCTAACCCTAACCCTAACCCTAACACTATTCTAAGGCTGATGCTAACTCTAACACTAACACTATCCTGGGCCTGGTGCTAACCCTATCCCTAACCCTAACACTATCCTAGGGCTGATGCTAACCCTAACCCTAACACTATCCTAGGCCTGATGCTAACCCTAACCCTAACACTTACACTATCCTAGGGCTGATGCTAACCCTAACCCTAACCCTAACACTATCCTAGGTCTGATGCTAACCCTAAACCTAACACTATCCTAGGGCTGATGCTAACCCTAACCCTAACCCTAACACTATCCTAGGGCTGATGTTAACCCCAACCCTAACACTGTCCTAGGGCTGATGCTAACAATAACCCTAACCCTAACACTCTCCTAGGGCTGATGCTAACCCTAACCCTAACACTATCCTAGGCCTGATGCTAACCCTAACCCTAACACTATCCTAGGGCTGATGCTAACCCTAACCCTAACACTAACACTATCCTAGGCCTGATGCTATCCCTATCCCTAACCCTAACACTCTCCTAGGTCTGAGCCTAACCCTAACCCTAACACTATCCTAGGGCTGATGCTAACCCTAACACTAACCCTAACACTATCCTACGGTTGATGCTAACCCTAACCCTAACACTATCCTAGGGCTGATGCTAACCCTAACCCTAACCCTAACACTATCCTAGAGCTGATGATAACCCTAACCCTAGCACTATCCTAGGCCTGATGATAACCCTAACCCTAACCCTAACACTATCCTAGGGATGATGCTAACCCTAACCCTAACACTATCCTAGGGCTGATGCTAACCCTAACGGTAACCCTAACACTATCCTTGAACTGATGCTAACCCTAACCCTAACCCTAACACTATCCTAGGCCTGATGATAACCCTAACCCTAACCCTAACACTATCCTAGGGTTTATGTTAACCCTAACCCTAACACTATCCAAGGGCTGATGCTAACCCTAACCCTAACCCTAACACTATCCTAGGGCGGATGCTAACCCTAACCCTAACCCTAACACTATCCTAGGGCTGATGCTAACCCTAACCCTAACACTATCCTAGGGCTGATGCTAACCCTAACCCTAACCCTAACACTACCCTAGGGCTGATGCTAACGCTAACGCTAAGCCTAACACTACCCTTGAACTGATGCTAACCCTAACCCTAACACTAACACTATCCTAGGCCTGATGATAAACCTAAACCTAACAGTATCCTAGGGCTGATGCTAACCCTAACCCTAACCCTAACACTATCCTAGGGTTTATGTTAACCCTAACCCTAACACTATCCAAGGGCTGATGCTAACCCTAACCCTAACCCTAACACTATCCTAGGGCGGATGCTAACCCTAACCCTAACCCTAACACTATCCTAGGGCTGATGCTAACCCTAACCCTAACACTATCCTAGGGCTGATGCTAACCCTAACCCTAACCCTAACACTACCCTAGGGCTGATGCTAACGCTAACGCTAAGCCTAACACTACCCTTGAACTGATGCTAACCCTAACCATAACACTAACACTATCCTAGGCCTGATGATAACCCTAAACCTAACAGTATCCTAGGACTGATGCTAACCCTAACCCTAACCCTAATACTATCCTAGGGTTTATGTAAACCCTAACCCTAACACTATCCTAGGGCTGATGCTAACCCTAACCCTAACCCTAACACTATCCTAGGGCGGATGCTAACCCTAACCCTAACCCTAACACTATCCTAGGGTTTATGTTAACCCTAACCCTAACACTATCCTAGGGCTGATGCTAACCCTAACCCTAACCCTAACACTATCCTAGGGCGGATGCTAACCCTAACCGTAACCCTAACACTATCCTCGGGCTGATGCTAACCCTAACACTAACACTATCCTAGGGCTGATGCTAACCCTAACCCTAACCCTAACACTATCCTAGGGCTGATGCTAACCCTAACCCTAACTGTAACACTATCTTAGGGCTGAGGCTAACCCTAACCCAAACACTATCCTACGGCTGATGCTAACCCTAACCCTAACACTATCCTAGGGCTGATACTAACCCTAACCCTAACCCTAACACTATCCTAGGGCTGATGCTAACCCTAACGCTAACCCTAACACTATCCTAGGGCTGATGTTAACCCTAACACTAACACAATCCTAGGGCTGATTCTAACCCTAACCCTAACCCTAACACTATCCTAGGGCTGATGCTAACCCTAACCCTAACTCTAACACTATCTTAGGGCTGAGGCTAACCCTAACCAAAACACTATCCTACGGCTGATGCTAACCCTAACCCTAACCCTAACACTATCCTAAGGCTGATGCTAACCCTAACACTAACACTATCCTGGGCCTGGTGATAACCCTATCCCTAACCCTAACACTATCCTAGGGCTGATGCTAACGCTAACCCTAATACTATCCTAAGGCTGATGCTAACCCTAACCCTAACCCTAACACTATCCTAGGGCTGATGCTAACCCTAACCCTAACCCTAACACTATCCTAGGGCTGATGCTAACCCTAACCCTAACACTATCCTAGGCCTGATGCTAACCCTAACCCTAACACTTACACTATACTAGGGCTGATGCTAACCCTAACCCTAACCCTAACACTATCCTAGGTCTGATGATAACCCTAAACCTAACATTATCCTAGGGCTGATGCTAACCCTAACCCTAACCCTAACACTATCCTAGGGCTGATGTTAACTCTAACCCTAACACTATCCTAGGGCTGATGCTAACCTTAACCCTAACCCTAACACTCTCCTTGGGCTGATGCTAACCCTAACCCTAACAATATCCTAGGCCTGATGCTAACCCTAACCCTAACACTATCCTAGGGCTGATGCTAACCCTAACCCTAACACTAACACTATCCTAGGCCTGATGCTAACCCTATCCCTAACCCTAACACTCTCCTAGGGCTGATGCTAACCCTAACCCTAACCCTAACACTATCCTACGGTTGATGCTAACCCTAACCCTAACACTATCCTAGGGCTGATGCTAACCCAAACCCTAACCCTAACACTATCCTAGAGCTGATGATAACCCTAACCCTAGCACTATCCTAGGCCTGATGCTAACCCTAACCCTAACCCTAACACTATCCTAGGCCTGATGATAACCCTAAACCTAACAGTATCCTAGGGCTGATGCTAACCCTAACCCTAACCCTAACACTATCCTAGAGTTTATGTTACCCCTAACCCTAACACTATCCTAGGGCTGATGCTAACCCTAACCCTAACCCTAACACTATCCTAGGGCGGATGCTAACCCTAAACCTAACCCTAACACTATCCTAGGGTTTATGTTAACCCTAACCCTAACACTATCCTAGGGCTGATGCTAACCTTAACCCTAACCCTAACACTATCCTAGGGCGGATGCTAACCCTAACCCTAACCCTAACACTATCCTAGGGTTGATGCTAACCCTAACACTAACACTATCCTAGGGCTGATGCTAACCCTAACCCTAACCCTAACACTATCCTAGGGCTGATGCTAACCCTAACCCTAACTCTAACACTATCTTAGGGCTGAGGCTAACCCTAACCCAAACACTATTCTACGGCTGATGCTAACCCTAACCCTAACACTATCCTAGGGCTGATGATAACCCTAACACTAAGCCTAACACTACCCTTGAACTGATGCTAACCCTAACCCTAACCCTAACACTATCCTAGGCCTGATGATAACCCTAACCCTAACCATAACACTATCGTAGGGTTTATGTTAACCCTAACCCTAACACTATCCTAGGGCTGATGCTAACCCTAACCCTAACCCTAACACTATCCTAGGGCGGATGCTAACCCTAACCCTAACCCTAACACTATCCTAGGGCTGATGCTAACCCTAACACTAACACTATCCTAGGGCTGATTCTAACCCT